>NW_026968837.1:0-66782 GCF_028390025.1 Pseudophryne corroboree | reverse complement strand
ATCTTCACCCTTAAATAAAGATTTTCTTAATTCCTTACCTGTGTGCTAATTAGATATCACCTTGTTTTCACATTAAACAGACTTCCACATGAGAAAGCAGCAAGGATGCAGTGGCGTTAATGTTTCCTGGTGTCAACCTGTATTATTTCAGTAGATATTGAAATGAGGATGCATCTTGCTGCCTTTCCAATGAAGCAAGTTTAATTTAGTAATAGGTGAAAAACCATCCCTACAAAGATGTTAATCAGATACTTGGCTTTGTGGACACTTTTCAGAGAACAAATTTGTTAGCATAAAAATAAAGCCAGAAAATGAAGAGCTGTTTAATCAGTCAATTTGATTTTTTTGCCAGCATATTTCTTTTTCTCTGCAACCCACTGCTAAATTGTGCTTCCTAGCTGTTTTTATAAAATCACTGAATCAAATCTAACTCTGATTACATCAGAGAAGGCCAGGTACCCTACACCATAACAGGGGTTTTCGAAATTTTGACTTGTCTACTTAAATATCACCAAAATCTGATCACAAGGTCAATTACGTCCCTGGGTGGGATTGAACCACCAACCTTTTGATTAATAGCTGAACACACTAACCGATTGCGCCACAGAGACACTTTGCAAAAAGTACATACTGACAAAGACTAATAAGCATTCATCTAGAACGTTTCCTAGAAAAACTTTAAAAAGTCAATAATCTGGAGAGTTTTTGTAAGATGTTTCTTCCAGCAACCAATGAAGAAACACATTGGTACTTTCGCATGATGAGTGAGTGCTTCAGGATCTCTTGCACTTACATGTGCAGCAGAGTACTGCACTGGAAGCATGCTGGGCCCATAACCCAGAGGTAGGCAGATTGAAACTATCCTTTGCTATATGCATTTTTTTTTGTTCATTAAAGTAATCCAAAACTGGGATTGATATTTTAGCTTTTATTTTTACTTAAAGTACAATAACTTTTACCATTTTAATTTTTTTTAATAGTATATTGACAGTATTGTTTTCTTTCAAAAATCCAATTAATTTTCTTTACCCGATTATTAAAATGGTAATTGACAAAAACAAACTACATTGTCACCAGAAGAGCAATACAAAATGTACAAGTGATATATTAAAATCATCTTTCCAGCTTGAATTTCAATGATGCATTGGGGCAACGATTTTGTGAGAAACATCTTCACCCTTAAATAAAGATTTTCTTAATTCCTTACCTGTGTGCTAATTAGATATCACCTTGTTTTCACATTAAACAGACTTCCACATGAGAAAGCAGCAAGGATGCAGTGGCGTTAATGTTTCCTGGTGTCAACCTGTATTATTTCAGTAGATATTGAAATGAGGATGCATCTTGCTGCCTTTCCAATGAAGCAAGTTTAATTTAGTAATAGGTGAAAAACCATCACTACAAATATGTTAATCAGATACTTGGCTTTGTGGACACTTTTCAGAGAACAAATTAGTTAGCATAAAAATAAAGCCAGAAAATGAAGAGCTGTTTAATCACTCAATTGGATTTTTCTGCCAGCATATTTCTTTTTCTCTGCAACCCACTGCTAAATTGTGCTTCCTAGCTGTTTTTATAAAATCACTGAATCAAATCTAACTCTGATTACATCAGAGAAGGCCAGGTACCCTACACCATAACAGGGGGTTTGAAATTTTGACTTGTCTACTTAAAGATCACCAAAATCTGATCACAAGGTCAATTAAGTCCCTGGGTGGGATTGAACCACCAACCTTTTGGTTAATAGCCTTACACACTAACTGATTGCGCCACAGCGACACTTTGCAAAACTATATACTGACAAAGGCTAATAAGCATTCATCTAGAACGATTCCTAGAAACATTTTAAAAAGTCAATAATGTGGAGAGTTTTTGTAAGATGTTTCTTCCATCAACCAATGAAGAAACACATTGGTACTTTCCCATGATGAGTGAGTGCTTCAGGATCTCTTGCACTTACATGTGCAGCAGAGTACTGTAATGGAAGCATGCTGGGTCCATAACCCAGAGGTAGGCAGATTGAAACTATCCTCTGCTATATGCATTTTTTTTGTTAATTAAAGTAATCCAAAACTGGGATTGATATTTTTGCTCTTTTATTTTTACTTAAAGTACAATAACTTTTACCATTTTAATTTGTTTTAATAGTATATTGACAGTATTGTTTTCTTTCAAAAATCCACTTAATTTTCTTTACCCTATTATTAAAATGGTAATTGACAAAAACAAACTACATTGTCACCAGAAGAGCAATACAAAATGTACAAGTGATATATTAAAATCATCTTTCCAGCTTGAATTTCAATGATGCATTGGGGCAACGATTTTGTGAGAAACATCTTCACCCTTAAATAAAGATTTTCTTAATTCCTTACCTGTGTGCTAATTAGATATCACCTTGTTTTCACATTAAACAGACTTCCACATGAGAAAGCAGCAAGGATGCAGTGGCGTTAATGTTTCCTGGTGTCAACCTGTATTATTTCAGTAGATATTGAAATGAGGATGCATCTTGCTGCCTTTCCAATGAAGCAAGTTTAATTTAGTAATAGGTGAAAAACCATCCCTACAAATATGTTAATCAGATACTTGGCTTTGTGGACACTTTTCAGAGAACAAATTAGTTAGCATAAAAATAAAGCCAGAAAATGAAGAGCTGTTTAATCACTCAATTGGATTTTTCTGCCAGCATTTTTCTTTTTCTCTGCAACCCACTGCTAAATTGTGCTTCCTAGCTGTTTTTATAAAATCACTGAATCAAATCTAACTCTGATTACATCAGAGAAGGCCAGGTACCCTACACCATAACAGGGGGTTTGAAATTTTGACTTGTCTACTTAAAGATCACCAAAATCTGATAACAAGGTCAATTAAGTCCCTGGGTGGGATTGAACCACCAACCTTTTGGTTAATAGCCTTACACACTAACTGATTGCGCCACTGCGACACTTTGCAAAAGTACATTCTGACAAAGGCTAATAAGCATTCATCTAGAACGATTCCTAGAAACATTTTAAAAAGTCAATAATGTGGAGAGTTTTTGTATGATGTTTCTTCCATCAACCAATGAAGAAACACATTGGTACTTTCCCATGATGAGTGAGTGCTTCAGGATCTCTTGCACTTACATGTGCAGCAGAGTACTGTAATGGAAGCATGCTGGGTCCATAACCCAGAGGTAGGCAGATTGAAACTATCCTCTGCTATATGCATTTTTTTTTTGTTAATTAAAGTAATCCAAAACTGGGATTGATATTTTTGCTCTTTTATTTTTACTTAAAGTACAATAACTTTTACCATTTTAATTTGTTTTAATAGTATATTGACAGTATTGTTTTCTTTCAAAAATCCAATTAATTTTCTTTACCCGATTATTAAAATGGTAATTGACAAAAGCAAACTACATTGTCACCAGAAGAGCAATACAAAATGTACAAGTGATATATTAAAATCATCTTTCCAGCTTGAATTTCAATGATGCATTGGGGCAACGATTTTGTGAGAAACATCTTCACCCTTAAATAAAGATTTTCTTAATTCCTTACCTGTGTGCTAATTAGATATCACCTTGTTTTCACATTAAACAGACTTCCACATGAGAAAGCAGCAAGGATGCAGTGGCGTTAATGTTTCCTGGTGTCAACCTGTATTATTTCAGTAGATATTGAAATGAGGATGCATCTTGCTGCCTTTCCAATGAAGCAAGTTTAATTTAGTAATAGGTGAAAAACCATCCCTACAAAGATGTTAATCAGATACTTGGCTTTGTGGACACTTTTCAGAGAACAAATTTGTTAGCATAAAAATAAAGCCAGAAAATGAAGAGCTGTTTAATCAGTCAATTTGATTTTTTTGCCAGCATATTTCTTTTTCTCTGCAACCCACTGCTAAATTGTGCTTCCTAGCTGTTTTTATAAAATCACTGAATCAAATCTAACTCTGATTACATCAGAGAAGGCCAGGTACCCTACACCATAACAGGGGTTTTCGAAATTTTGACTTGTCTACTTAAATATCACCAAAATCTGATCACAAGGTCAATTACGTCCCTGGGTGGGATTGAACCACCAACCTTTTGATTAATAGCTGAACACACTAACCGATTGCGCCACAGAGACACTTTGCAAAAAGTACATACTGACAAAGACTAATAAGCATTCATCTAGAACGTTTCCTAGAAAAACTTTAAAAAGTCAATAATCTGGAGAGTTTTTGTAAGATGTTTCTTCCAGCAACCAATGAAGAAACACATTGGTACTTTCGCATGATGAGTGAGTGCTTCAGGATCTCTTGCACTTACATGTGCAGCAGAGTACTGCACTGGAAGCATGCTGGGCCCATAACCCAGAGGTAGGCAGATTGAAACTATCCTTTGCTATATGCATTTTTTTTTGTTCATTAAAGTAATCCAAAACTGGGATTGATATTTTAGCTTTTATTTTTACTTAAAGTACAATAACTTTTACCATTTTAATTTTTTTTAATAGTATATTGACAGTATTGTTTTCTTTCAAAAATCCAATTAATTTTCTTTACCCGATTATTAAAATGGTAATTGACAAAAACAAACTACATTGTCACCAGAAGAGCAATACAAAATGTACAAGTGATATATTAAAATCATCTTTCCAGCTTGAATTTCAATGATGCATTGGGGCAACGATTTTGTGAGAAACATCTTCACCCTTAAATAAAGATTTTCTTAATTCCTTACCTGTGTGCTAATTAGATATCACCTTGTTTTCACATTAAACAGACTTCCACATGAGAAAGCAGCAAGGATGCAGTGGCGTTAATGTTTCCTGGTGTCAACCTGTATTATTTCAGTAGATATTGAAATGAGGATGCATCTTGCTGCCTTTCCAATGAAGCAAGTTTAATTTAGTAATAGGTGAAAAACCATCCCTACAAATATGTTAATCAGATACTTGGCTTTGTGGACACTTTTCAGAGAACAAATTAGTTAGCATAAAAATAAAGCCAGAAAATGAAGAGCTGTTTAATCACTCAATTGGATTTTTCTGCCAGCATATTTCTTTTTCTCTGCAACCCACTGCTAAATTGTGCTTCCTAGCTGTTTTTATAAAATCACTGAATCAAATCTAACTCTGATTACATCAGAGAAGGCCAGGTACCCTACACCATAACAGGGGGTTTGAAATTTTGACTTGTCTACTTAAAGATCACCAAAATCTGATAACAAGGTCAATTAAGTCCCTGGGTAGGATTGAACCACCAACCTTTTGGTTAATAGCCTTACACACTAACTGATTGCGCCACAGCGACACTTTGCAAAAGTACATACTTACAAAGGCTAATAAGCATTCATCTAGAACGATTCCTAGAAACATTTTAAAAAGTCAATAATGTGGAGAGTTTTTGTAAGATGTTTCTTCCATCAACCAATGAAGAAACACATTGGTACTTTCCCATGACGAGTGAGTGCTTCAGGATCTCTTGCACTTACATGTGCAGCAGAGTACTGTAATGGAAGCATGCTGGGTCCATAACCCAGAGGTAGGCAGATTGAAACTATCCTCTGCTATATGCATTTTGTTTTGTTAATTAAATTAATCCAAAACTGGGATTGATATTTTTGCTCTTTTATTTTTACTTAAAGTACAATAACTTTTACCATTTTAATTTGTTTTAATAGTATATTGACAGTATTGTTTTCTTTCAAAAATCCAATTAATTTTCTTTACCCGATTATTAAAATGGTAATTGACAAAAACAAACTACATTGTCACCAGAAGAGCAATACAAAATGTACAAGTGATATATTAAAATCATCTTTCCAGCTTGAATTTCAATGATGCATTGGGGCAACGATTTTGTGAGAAACATCTTCACCCTTAAATAAAGATTTTCTTAATTCCTTACCTGTGTGCTAATTAGATATCACCTTGTTTTCACATTAAACAGACTTCCACATGAGAAAACAGCAAAGATGCAGTGGCGTTAATGTTTCCTGGTGTCAACCTGTATTATTTCCGTAGATATTGAAATGAGGATGCATCTTGCTGCCTTTCCAATGAAGCAAGTTTAATTTAGTAATAGGTGAAAAAACATCCCTACAAAGATGTTAATCAGATACTTGGCTTTGTGGACACTTTTCAGAGAACAAATTTGTTATCATAAAAATAAACCCAGAAAATGAAGAGCTGTTTAATCACTCAATTGGATTTTTCTGCCAGCATTTTTCTTTTTCTCTGCAACCCACTGCTAAATTGTGCTTCCTAGCTGTTTTTTTTATAAAATCACTTAATCAAATCTAACTCTGATTACATCAGAGAAGGCCAGGTACCCTACACCATAAGAGGGGGTTTGCAATTTTGACTTGTCTACTTAAATATCACCAAAATCTGATTACAAGGTCAATTACGTCCCTGGGTGGGATTGAACCACCAACCTTTTGATTAATAGCTGAACACACTAACCGATTGCGCCACAGAGACACTTTGCAAAAAGTCCATACTGACAAAGATTAATAAGCATTCATCTAGAACGTTTCCTAGAAAAACTTTAAAAAGTCAATAATCTGGAGAGTTTTTGTAAGATGTTTCTTCCAGCAACCAATGAAGAAACACATTGGTACTTTCGCATGATGAGTGAGTGCTTCAGGATCTCTTGCACTTACATGTGCAGCAGAGTACTGCAATGGAAGCATGCTGGGCCCATAACCCAGAGGTAGGCAGATTGAAACTATCCTTTGCTATATGCATTTTTTTTTTGTTCATTAAAGTAATCCAAAACTGGGATTGATATTTTAGCTTTTATTTTTACTTAAAGTACAATAACTTTTACCATTTTAATTTGTTTTAGTGCAAAAGGCATATCAGCAGTCAGCACTAACTGGTGACATGCCATTTGTACAAGTAAGCCATGTGTGACTAATATATAAACATACTTTATTAAATAACACCTCAAACTATCATACCCTGGATTCAAACCTATAACCTGTTGAATTCTAATCAAACACCCTACCCATGGAGCTACTTGATCCTGCATCTTTTCTAACCTCCAAAAACAGATTCAGTTGCATTTTCCAGCGTGTTTTGTTTGCGCCTTTGCAAATGTCTTACATCGACAAACTTATTTAGTACTATTTTGCAAATAGGGTTACATTGTCGCAACATTGTGTTCCCTAATTGCTTGATTTTTTAAATGCAACAATTGATAAAGACACCTGATAATTGCTCTGTGGAGTCTTATTTTGTGTTTTGTGTTTAGTCTTTAGATCTGAATTTGAATGTACTTGTGAACTAACTTAATTTCCTACTTCTAAATTCATTCCTAAATTCACTACTTACATGAATCCTGTAGTTGGGCATTTTGGGACTTCGATTGTGGGCATTGTTTTGTGTCCAGACCAGCAGCAGGTGGTGTGCATTTGCTGGAAAGGCATCGAAGACCTCCGATATGCTGCATCTCCTGATGTGTGTCTCCCTCAAGTGGCTGTCAGCAAATGCCTGCTAGACACCCCATTCCAAGCTGATTGTGACATCATGGAACATGCATCATAGAACAGGCATGCTAAAACATGGGTCTTCAACCTGCGACCCTCCAGCTGCTGTGGAACTACACATCCCAGCATGCCCTGCCTCAGTTTTAGCATACCTTAATAGCAAAACTGTGGCAGGGCATGCTGGGATGTGTAGTTTCACAGCAGCTGGAGGGCCACAGGATGAAGACCCATGTGCTAGAGCCAAGCCGCAGGTACATTGAATGCTAGCAAGCTGAATATTTAAATCCTTTTTGTTCCACAGCATTCCAATGCGGAAGATTCCATGGAACCAGAGATCCTTCCATTGAGAAGGACATGCTGCCTGGATGACTACACTGTGCAAATTAAATCACGGAGCCAGTTGGCTTGTGGGTGGCTCTGGTGACTGGGTGGTTGGGTGGGTGGTGTGTCGGAAGTGGAGCGCATGCAAATGATTGTGTATCATCCAGCTAGTGAGAGAGAAAACTCATGCAGGAGTGTGCCTGCTTGTCAGTGGGTTATGCACCTTGCCAGACGTTAAATCTACATAGAGCAGCTGGAGGGGACAAGAGCAGGTTTGCAAAATATAGATAGAAGAGCATATATGCTGGCGCATTCTCCATGATTGTGTCAGCTTATGTTTTGGTGCACTGCACTTTCCTCCACTAAGTTTTAGCCATTTTTGTTAAGCTCAAGTGTAGTTGCTTCTCGGCCTTTTGGCTGTGATCTTGTATCGTGGTTGAAGGGTCTGCTGGAGGGAGGGATTGTTTTCTTCATTGGCGAAAGACCAAAGATATTCCAGGATGGAAGGCTTGGGAACACTATCTGTTTTTCAGTTGTGGAAGAGCACAGAGGTCGGATTGGACTACATTCTATAGTAAAGGATATCTTTCTATTTATTGACCCTCCCCTTATATGTGTCTGTGTTACAATAAAGCTTCGGTTTTGTGAATCCCTCACCCTCTTACACTCCACACCCATAGCCTTATTAACTGTTGTATTATTGTATAGTTTAAATGTATAGTGCAGTTCATGATTTATAGTGTAGGCTGGCCTGTGCTGTAGTTCTGGAACTGTACTATACCGTCAGCATTTGTATTGTGTTTTGGCTGTGCTGCAACACTGTACTTATGTGTGTAATGTTTATGTATGTTTTTTAATGTCAATAAAAACTGCTTTTTCAAGCCAATATCTGAAAACAATCAATGTTTATCTTTGATGGCAATAAAAGTGGTATGATATTTGATGCTTTTGAAAGGCAATATCTGATATGTCCCCTATCTGGGAACCATATATTAAATGGCTTTTCAGAAAAGGGAGATGGGAGAAGAGCTTTCAGTACTTGTAGGACCGATGCACATAAAGAAGCAAAAAAACATACATAAACATTACACACATAAGTACCGCGTTGCGGCAATGCCAAAACACAATAGAAATGCTGACGGTATAGTACAGTTCAAGAACTACAGCACAGGCCAGCCTACACTATAAATCATGAACTGCACTATACATTTAAACTGTACAATAATACAACAGTTAATAAGGCTATGGGTGTGGAGTGTAAGAGGGTGAGGGAATCACAAGCCCGAAGCTTTATTGAAAGACTGACACATATAAGGGGAGGATTAATAAATAGAAAGACATCCTTTACTATAGAATGTAGTCCAATCCGGTCTTTCAACTCTTCCACAATTGAAAAACGGATAGTGTTCCCAAGCCTTCCATCCTGGAATATCTTTGGTCTTTCGCCAATGAAGAAAGCAATCCCTCCCTCCAGCAGACCCTTCAACCACAATACAAGATCACAGCCAAAAGGCCGAGAAGCAACTACACTTGAGCTTAACAAAAATGGCTAAAACTTAGTGGAGGAAAGTGCAGTGCACCAAAACATAAGCTGACACAATCATGGAGAATGCGCCAGCATATATGCTCTTCTATCTATATTTTGCAAACCTGCTCTTGTCCCCTCCAGCTGCTCTATGTAGATTTAACGTCTGGCAAGGTGCATAACCCACTGACAAGCAGGCACACTCCTGCATGAGTTTTCACTCTCACTAGCTGGATGATACACAATCATTTGCATGTGCTCCACCTCCGACACACCACCCACCCAACCACCCAGTCACCAGAGCCACCCACAAACCAACTGGCTCCGTGATTTAATTTGCACAGTGTAGTCATCCAGGCAGCATGTCCTTCTCAATGGAAGGATCTCTGGTTCCATGGAATCTTCCGCATTGGAATGCTGCGGAACAAAAAGGATTTAAATATTCAGCTTGCTAGCATTCAATGTACCTGCGGCTTGGCTCTAGCACATGGGTCTTCATCCTGTGGCCCTCCAGCTGCTGTGAAACTACACATCCCAGCATGCCCTGCCACAGTTTTGCTATAAGGTATGCTAAAACTGAGGCAGGGCATGCTGGGATGTGTAGTTCCACAGCAGCTGGAGGGTCGCAGGTTGAAGACCCATGTTTTAGCATGCCTGTTCTATGATGCATGTTCCGTGATGTCACAATCAGCTTGGAATGGGGTGTCTAGCAGGCATTTGCTGACAGCCACTTGAGGGAGACACACATCAGGAGATGCAGCATATCGGAGGTCTTCGATGCCTTTCCAGCAAATGCACACCACCTGCTGCTGGTCTGGACACAAAACAATGCCCACAATCGAAGTCCCAAAATGCCCAACTACAGGATTCATGTAAGTAGTGAATTTAGGAATGAATTTAGAAGTAGGAAATTAAGTTAGTTCACAAGTACATTCAAATTCAGATCTAAAGTCTAGTTAGTCCACACGTCCTGGCAGTCGCCAGCATTTAAAAATGCCTTGATTAGAGGTACGGAATTAAATGTAGATAAGAAGTAGACACAAAATAAGACTCCGCAGAGCAGTTATCAGGTGTTTTTATCAATTGTTGCATTTAAAAAATCAAGCAATTAGGGAACACAATGTTGCAACAATGTAACCCTATTTGCAAAATAGTACTAAATAAGTTTGTCGATGTAAGACATTTGCAAAGGCGCATCCAAAACACGCTGGAAAATGCAACTGAATCTGTTTTTGGAGGCTAGAATAGGAAATGTGCATCGGTCCTACAAGTACTGAAAGCTCTTCTCCCATCTCCCTTTTCTGAAAAGCCATTTAATATATGGTTCCCAGATAGGGGACATATCAGATATTGCCTTTCAAAAGCAGCAAATATCATACCACTTCTATTGCCATCAAAGATAAACATTGATTGTTTTCAGATATTGGATTGAAAAAGCAGTCTTTATTGACATAAAGAAGCAAAAAAACATACATAAACATTACACACATAAGTACTGTGTTGCAGCACAGCCAAAACACAATACAAATGCTGTCGGTATAGTACAGTTCAAGAACTACAGCACAGGTCAGCCTACACTATAAATCATGAACTGCACTATACATTTAAACAATACAATAGTTAATAAGGCTATGGGTGTGGAGTGTAAGAGGGTGACGGAATCACAAGCCCAAAGCTTTATTGAAAGACAGACACATATAAAGGGAGGATTAATAAATACAAAGATACCCTTTACTATAGAATGTAGTCCAATCCGGTCTTTCAACTCTTCCACAACTGAAAAACGGATAGTGTTCCCAAGCCTTCCATCCTGGAATATCTTCAGTCTCTCGCCAATGAAGAAAACAATCCCTCCAGCAGACTCTTCAACCACAATACAATATCACAGCCAAAAGAGCGAGAAGCAACTACACTTGCGTTTAAACAAAATGGCTAAAACTTAGTGGAGGAAAGTGCAGTGCACCAAAACATAAGCTGACACAATCATGGAGAATGCGCCAGCATATATGCTCTTCTGTCTATATTTTCCAAACCTGCTCTTGTCCCCTCCAGTTGCTCCATGTAGATTTGACGTCTGGCAAGGTGCATAACTCACTGACAAGCAGGCACACTCCTACATGAGTTTTCTCTCTCACTAGCTGGATGATACACATTCATTTGCATGTGCTCCACCTCCGACACACCGCCCACCCAACCACCCAGTCACCAGAGCCACCCACAAGCCAACTGGCTCCGTGATTTAATTTGCACAGTGCAGTCATCCAGGCAGCATGTCCTTCTCAATGGAATAATCTCTGGTTCCATGGAATCTTCCGCATTGGAATGCTGCGGAACAAAAAGGATTTAAACATTCAGCTTGCTAGCATTCAATGTACCTGCGGTTTGGTTCTAGCACATGGGTCTTCATCCTGTGGCCCTCCAGCTGCTGTGAAACTACACATCCCAGCATGCCCTGCCACAGTTTTGCTTTTAAGGTATGCTAAAACTGAGGCAGGGCATGCTGGGATATGTAGTTCCACAGCAGCTGGAGGGTCGCAGGTTGAAGACCCATGTTCTAGCATGCCTGTTCTATGATGCATGTTCCGTGATGTCACAATCAGCTTGGAATGGGGTGTCTAGCATGCATTTGCTGACAGCCACTTGAGGCAGACACACATCAGGGGATGCAGCATATCGGAGGTCTTCGATGCCTTTCCAGCAAATGCACACCACCAGCTGCTGGTCTGGACACAAAACAATGCCCACAATTGAAGGCTCAAAATGCCCAACTACAGGATTAATGTAAGTAGTGAATTTAGGAATGAATTTAGAAGTAGGAAATTAAGTTAGTTCACAAGTACATTCAAATTCAGATCTAAAGACTAGGTAGGCCTCACGTCCTGGCAGCACCCAGCATTTAAAAATGCCTTGATTATAGGTAGGGAATTAAATGTAGATAAGAAGTAGACACAAAAGAAGACTCCACAGAGCAATTATCAGGTGTCTTTATCAATTTTTGCATTTAAAAAATCAAGCAATTAGGGAACACAATGTTGCGACAATGTAACCCTATTTGCAAAATAGTACTAAATAAGTTTGTCGATGTAAGACATTTGCAAAGGCGCAAACAAAACACGCTGGAAAATGCAACTGAATCTGTTTTTGGAGGTTAGAATAGATGCAGGATCAAGTAGCTCAATGGGTAGGGTGTTTGATTAGAATTTAACAGGTTTTAGGTTTGAATCCTGGGTATGATAGTTTGAGGTGTTATTTAATAAAGTATGTTTATATATTAGTCACACATGGCTTACTTGTACAAATGGCATGTCACCAGTTAGTGCTGACTGCTGATATGCCATTTACACAAACATGCCATGTGTGACTGTATATGCATTTAAGGAGGGCACCCCTGCAATACCACAAACCATTGAGTGTCAAGTATACTAGATATATCTTCATATCTCATGTGCTTTCTCTGAGACCAATCTTGTTATGCCCCTTCCCCACAAGGCATGCGCCTTTTGTCCATATTGCAAAAATGGGGGGGAGGGCATATAATTCTCTGTCACAGGGCACCAAAAAGTCTAGTTATGGCTCTGGTATGCATTATGTAATCTGGCAGACCATCTCTCCAACACTGGCTGGTTGGAATAGAAATCCGGTTATCTATGTGAGCAAATGACCATCAACGATTTACTCTCAAACACTAAAAAATGGACAAAAATGGTCCCCTAAACAAATTGGTTAAATTTTGGGTTTAACCAATTTGTGTAATGACCATTTTTGACCACTTTTCTAGTGTTTGGGAGCAAATGGTTAATTGACATTTGCTCCTATACATTACCAGATTTTCATTCCAACCATCCAGACTGGATAGATAGCCTGACAGATAATTGTGTAGTGTACGCCCAGGATAACTGTTAGTCATGCTTTATTTTATGGCGGCACATAAATGGGTGGACAGATCCAGGGCAAGCACTGCCCACTCATGCATAGTTGTCAACTGATGTGAAGTTCCAGGGGGCAATCTCAGTTATAAAGGGAAGTATCTGGAAATTGTCCCTAGTTAAAAAAAAAAAAAAAAATTTGATCAACTCCATTTATTTAGTATGATATCCCAGGTGATAGGATGCCGGCAGTCAGAACAACATACTTTATTAAATAACACATCTCAAACTACCATACCCAGGATTCAAACCTATAACCTGTTGAATTCTAATCAAACACCCTACCTATTGAGCTATTTGATCCTGCATAAAAATTGTGAACATTATATGAAGCTATTGGTACTTTGCAAAAAAAAAGAATCAGCATTACAACGCAGCAGATCCATGCAGTTTGCAGCCACACACTACATGTATCTGCTCAGCCACAATGCTGATTATTTCTTCACAAAGTACAAGGTGAGCTCCAAACAGAATTCTCTAGCTTAGAATTATACCTTTCTTTGCCAAACCTAGAAGTCGGGCCCCCCACCCTGGGATCCCCCAGAGGGAGGCCTGCACCGTCATGCGGCAGGCTTGTCCGTTTTGGAAGCAGGCTGATGGGCAGCCCAGGATTGCTTCAGTCTGGGCTTGGCAGGTCTGGAAACATGAGCTTGCTTTGGGTATGCCTGACCTTGGGTACGCTTTACCTGGAGGATGAAAGGGCCAAGAAAAGTACTTTTAGCCTTCTGCGTGGTAGGAGTCATACTAGGTAGGCAAGCTGTTTTAGCAGTAGCCAGATCAGCTACAATCTTATTGAGGTCTTCTCCAAAAGGAGATTCAACTGAGGCAGCACAAGGGAACTCTCATCTGGGGACAACAACTGCAGGGAGAACACATATTTTCAGATGAACATGGTAGGGCAGAAGGCTGCCTAATACTGAAGCACCCCCAAACAACAAATCAAATGCAACTTACTTGACAGAGATGTGCCTGAGCAACGGCCCTCCCCAGCCCTATCCCAAATCATACTTATTTTGCATAGGAGATACCATGGTCATGAAGATTGTTCTCCCAGGGTTAGGTTCATTCATTGCATTCTGGGTATGCTGACCCCTGTGATTTCCCCAAATGTGGGAAACTCGACTGCATTATTTGTGGTAGTGGGGGACTGTATTTGTGCTTTCCTCTGGTCAGCTCTGGTAAAATTCAGATTTCTTTGTCTCAGATCTTCCTCTAGCCTTGTTCTTCTTTCGAGAGTTCCCTTGTGCTGCCTCAGTTGGATCTCCTTCACTTGACAGGGGGGTGCCCGAGCAGCGACCCTCCCCAGCTCTAGCCCAACTCCTACTTACCTGCCAGGTGAGATACTATGATCATGAAGTTGCTTCTCCCAGGGCAAGGCTCACCCATTGCACTCTGGGTGTGCTGCCCCTGCGATTTCCCCAAATGTGGGAAACTTGACTGCATAATTTGAGTTTTCCCTGGTCGGCTCTCATGTAATTCAGATCTCTTTGTCTCAGGTCTCTCTCCAGCCTAGTTTGCTGTCTGGTTCCACTTCTTTTTTCTTGAGCCCCTCCCTTCTATACCCTTGTGCACTATCCTGACTTCTCCTCCCGTCTGCTTACTTTGTGCCTCCCAATGCACAATGCAAACTACGGGTAGTGCTGCAGGGCCCACACCCTTTTACTTGCTTTACAGAGCAGCTCTGGAGCTGTTACAGTGCCCAGCTGCTGCAAGAAATCAGCTTGAATGCTTCAGGGGCTGGGGAATGGCCAACATGAGCCCCACACCGAAGGAGGGTGGGGGTGCTTAATGCGAACTAGGGGTCATCCAAGCACCACAAAAGGCCTCCATGCCCTGCACGCTCCTTTTCTCTTTTCATATGCAGACAAGGGTTGAAGCCAACTTTGACCCACTGCTTGGATGACATCACCATATTCAAATCCATCTGCTGCAGGCCATCCCCCAGGAATGCTTGCACTAGTTGTTGCATTTGGTTTGTTGTTTGGGGGTGCTTCAGTATTAGGCAGCCTTCTGCCACCCCATGTTCATCTGAAAATATGTGTTCTCCCTGCAGTTGTTGTCCCCAGATGAGAGTTCCCTTGTGCTGCCTCAGTTGAATCTCCTTTACTTGACAGAGATGTGCCTGAGCAGCGGCCCTCCCCAGCCCTATCCCAAATCATACTTATTTTGCATAGGAGATACTATTGTCATGAAGATTGTTTTCCCAGGGTGAGGTTCATTCATTGCATTCTGGGTATGCTGACCCCTGTGATTTCCCCAAATGTGGGAAACTCGACTGCATTATTTGTGGTAGTGGGGGACTGTATTTGTGCTTTCCTCTGGTCAGCTCTGGTAAAATTCAGATTTCTTTGTCTCAGATCTTCCTCTAGCCTTGTTCTTCTTTCGAGAGTTCCCTTGTGCTGCCTCAGTTGGATCTCCTTCACTTGACAGGGGGGTGCCCGAGCAGCGACCCTCCCCAGCTCTAGCCCAACTCCTACTTACCTGCCAGGTGAGATACTATGATCATGAAGTTGCTTCTCCCAGGGCAAGGCTCACCCATTGCACTCTGGGTGTGCTGCCCCTGCGATTTCCCCAAATGTGGGAAACTTGACTGCATAATTTGAGTTTTCCCTGGTCGGCTCTCATGTAATTCAGATCTCTTTGTCTCAGGTCTCTCTCCAGCCTAGTTTGCTGTCTGGTTCCACTTCTTTTTTCTTGAGCCCCTCCCTTCTATACCCTTGTGCACTATCCTGACTTCTCCTCCCGTCTGCTTACTTTGTGCCTCCCAATGCACAATGCAAACTACGGGTAGTGCTGCAGGGCCCACACCCTTTTACTTGCTTTACAGAGCAGCTCTGGAGCTGTTACAGTGCCCAGCTGCTGCAAGAAATCAGCTTGAATGCTTCAGGGGCTGGGGAATGGCCAACATGAGCCCCACACCGAAGGAGGGTGGGGGTGCTTAATGCGAACTAGGGGTCATCCAAGCACCACAAAAGGCCTCCATGCCCTGCACGCTCCTTTTCTCTTTTCATATGCAGACAAGGGTTGAAGCCAACTTTGACCCACTGCTTGGATGACATCACCATATTCAAATCCATCTGCTGCAGGCCATCCCCCAGGAATGCTTGCACTAGTTGTTGCATTTGGTTTGTTGTTTGGGGGTGCTTCAGTATTAGGCAGCCTTCTGCCACCCCATGTTCATCTGAAAATATGTGTTCTCCCTGCAGTTGTTGTCCCCAGATGAGAGTTCCCTTGTGCTGCCTCAGTTGAATCTCCTTTACTTGACAGAGATGTGCCTGAGCAGCGGCCCTCCCCAGCCCTATCCCAAATCATACTTATTTTGCATAGGAGATACTATTGTCATGAAGATTGTTTTCCCAGGGTGAGGTTCATTCATTGCATTCTGTGTATGCTGACCCCTGTGATTTCCCCAAATGTGGGAAACTCGACTGCATTATTTGTGGTAGTGGTGGACTGTGTTTGTGCTTTCCTCTGGTCAGCTCTGGTAAAGTCAGATTTCTTTGTCTCAGATCTTCCTCTAGCCTTGTTCTTCTTTTGAGAGTTCCCTTGTGCTGCCTCAGTTGGATCTCCTTCACTTGAAAGGTAGTGCCCGAGCAGCGACCCTCCCCAGCTCTAGCCCAACTCCTACTAACCTGCCAGGTGAGATACTATGATCATGAAGGTGCTTCTCCCAGGGCAAGGCTCACCCATTGCACTCTGGGTGTGCTGCCCCTTGCGATTTCCCCAAATGTGGGAAACTTGACTGCATAATTTGTGTTTCCCCTGGACGGCTCTCGTATAATTCAGATCTCTTTGTCTCAGGTCTCTCTCCAGCCTAGTATGCTGTCTGTTTCCACTTCTCTTTTCTTGAGCCCCTCCCTTCTATAACCTTGTGCACTATCCTGACTTCTCCTCCCGTCTGCTTACTTTGTGCCTTCCAATGCACAATGCAAACTACAGGTAGTGCTGCAGGGCCCACACCCTTTTACTTGCCTTACAGAGCAGCTCTGGAGCTGTTACAGTACCCAGCTGCTGCAAGAAATCAGCTTGAATGCTTCAGGGGCTGGGGCATGGCCAACATGAGCCCCACACCGAAGGAGGGTGGGGGTGTTTAATGCGAACTAGGGGTCATCCAAGCGTCGCAAAAGGCCGCCATGCCCTGCATATCCCTTTTCTCTTTTCATAAGCAGACGAGGGTTGAAGCAAACTTTGACCCACTGCTTGGATGACATCACTTGCTGCCTTTCCAATGAAGCAAGTTTAATTTAGTAATAGGTGAAAAACCATCCCTACAAAGGTGTTAATCAGATACTTGGCTTTGTGGACACTTTTCAGAGAACAAATTAGTTAGCATAAAAATAAAGCCAGAAAATGAAGAGCTGTTTAATCACTCAATTGGATTTTTCTGCAAGCGTATTTCTTTTTCTCTGCAACCCACTGCTAAGTTGTGCTTCCTAGCTGTTCTTTTATAAAATCACTTAATCAAATCTAACTCTGATTACATCAGAGAAGGCCAGGTACCCTACACCATAAGAGGGGGTTTGAAATTTTGACTTGTCTACTTAAAGATCACCAAAATCTGATGACAAGGTCAATAACATCCCTGGGTGGTATTGAACCACCAACCCTTTGGTTAATAACCAAACACACTAACCGATTGCACCACCGAGACACTTTGCAAAAGTACATACTGACAAAGGTTAATAAGCATTCATCTAGAACGTTTCCTAGAAAACTTTAAAAAGTCAATAATCTGGAGAGTTTTTGTAAAATGTTTCTTCCATCAACCAATGAAGAAACGCATTGGTACTTTCCCATGATGAGTGAGTGCTTCAGGATCTCTTGCACTTACATGTGCAGCAGAGTACTGCAATGGAAGCATGCTGGGCCCCTTAACCCAGAGGTAGGCAGATTGAAACTATCCTCTGCTATATGCATTTTTTTTTTGTTAATTAAAGTAATCCAAAACTGGGATTGATATTTTTGCTCTTTTATTTTTACTTAAAGTACAATAACTTTTACCATTTTAATTTGTTTTAATAGTATATTGACAGTATTGTTTTCTTTCAAAAATCCACTTAATTTTCTTTACCCTATTATTAAAATGGTAATTGACAAAAACAAACTACATTGTCACCAGAAGAGCAATACAAAATGTACAAGTGATATATTAAAATCATCTTTCCAGCTTGAATTTCAATGATGCATTGGGGCAACGATTTTGTGAGAAACATCTTCACCCTTAAATAAAGATTTTCTTAATTCCTTACCTGTGTGCTAATTAGATATCACCTTGTTTTCACATTAAACAGACTTCCACATGAGAAAGCAGCAAGGATGCAGTGGCGTTAATGTTTCCTGGTGTCAACCTGTATTATTTCAGTAGATATTGAAATGAGGATGCATCTTGCTGCCTTTCCAATGAAGCAAGTTTAATTTAGTAATAGGTGAAAAACCATCCCTACAAAGATGTTAATCAGATACTTGGCTTTGTGGACACTTTTCAGAGAACAAATTTGTTAGCATAAAAATAAAGCCAGAAAATGAAGAGCTGTTTAATCACTCAATTTGATTTTTTTGCCAGCATATTTCTTTTTCTCTGCAAACCACTGCTAAATTGTGCTTCCTAGCTGTTTTTATAAAATCACTGAATCAAATCTAACTCTGATTACATCAGAGAAGGCCAGGTACCCTACACCATAACAGGGGTTTTTGAAATTTTGACTTGTCTACTTAAAGATCACCAAAATCTGATAACAAGGTCAATTACATCCCTGGGTGGGATTGAACCACCAACCTTTTGGTTAATAGCTGTACACACTAACTGATTGCGCCACAGCGACACTTTGCAAAAGTACATACTGACAAAGGCTAATAAGCATTCATCTAGAACGTTTCCTAGAAAAACTTTAAATAGTCAATAATCTGGAGAGTTTTTGTAAGATGTTTCTTCCATCAACCAATGAAGAAACACATTGGTACTTTCCCATGATGAGTGAGTGCTTCAGGATCTCTTGCAATTACATGTGCAGCAGAGTACTGTAATGGAAGCATGCTGGGTCCATAGCCCAGAGGTAGGCAGATTGAAACTATCCTCTGCTATATGCGTTTTTTTTTTGTTAATTAAAGTAATCCAAAACTGGGATTGATATTTTTGCTCTTTTATTTTTACTTAAAGTACAATAACTTTTACCATTTTCATTTGTTTTAATAGTATATTGACAGTATTGTTTTCTTTCAAAAATCCACTTAATTTTCTTTACCCGATTATTAAAATGGTAATTGACAAAAACAAACTACATTGTCACCAGAAGAGCAATACAAAATGTACAAGTGATATATTAAAATCATCTTTCCAGCTTGAATTTCAATGATGCATTGGGGCAACGATTTTGTGAGAAACATCTTCACCCTTAAATAAAGATTTTCTTAATTCCTTACCTGTGTGCTAATTAGATATCACCTTGTTTTCACATTAAACAGACTTCCACATGAGAAAGCACAAAGGATGCAGTGGCGTTAATGTTTCCTGGTGTCAACCTGTATTATTTCAGTAGATATTGAAATGAGGATGCATCTTGCTGCCTTTCCAATGAAGCAAGTTTAATTTAGTAATAGGTTAAAAACCATCCCTACAAATGTGTTAATCAGAAACTTGGCTTTGTGGACACTTTTCAGAGAACAAATTTGTTAGCATAAAAATAAAGCCAGAAAATGAAAAGCTGTTTAATCACTCAATTGGATTTTTTTGCCAGCATATTTCTTTTTCTCTGCAACCCACTGCTAAATTGTGCTTCCTAGCTGTTTTTATAAAATCACTGAATCAAATCTAACTCTGATTACATCAGAGAAGGCCAGGTACCCTACACCATAAGAGGGGGTTTGAAATTTTCACTTGTCTACATAAAGATCACCAAAATCTGATAACAAGGTCAATTACGTCCCTGGGTGGGATTGAACCACCAACCTTTTGGTTAATAGCCTTACACAGTAACTGATTGCGCCACAGCAACACTTTGTAAAAGTCCATACTGACAAAGGCTAATAAGCATTCATCTAGAACGATTCCTAGAAACATTTTAAAAAGTCAATAATGTGGAGAGTTTTTGTAAGATGTTTCTTCCATCAACCAATGAAGAAACACATTGGTACTTTCCCATGATGAGTGAGTGCTTCAGGATCTCTTGCACTTACATGTGCAGCAGAGTACTGTAATGGAAGCATGCTGGGTCCATAACCCAGAGGTAGGCAGATTGAAACTATCCTTTGCTATATGCATTTTTTTTTTGTTCATTAAAGTAATCCAAAACTGGGATTGATATTTTAGCTTTTATTTTTACTTAAAGTACAATAACTTTTACCATTTTAATTTGTTTTAGTGCAAATGGCATATCAGCAGTCAGCACTAACTGGTGACATGCCATTTGTACAAGTAAGCCATGTGTGACTAATATATAAACATGCTTTATTAAATAACACCTCAAACTATCATACCCAGGATTCAAACCTATAACCTGTTGAATTCTAATCAAACACCCTACCCATGGAGCTACTTGATCCTGCATCTTTTCTAACCTCCAAAAACAGATTCAGTTGCATTTTCCAGCGTGTTTTGTTTGCGCCTTTGCAAATGTCTTACATCGACAAACTTATTTAGTACTATTTTGCAAATAGGGTTACATTGTCGCAACATTGTGCTCCCTAATTGCTTGATTTTTTAAATGCAACAATTAATAAAGACACCTGATAATTGCTCTGTGGAGTCTTATTTTGTGTTTTGTGTTTAGTCTTTAGATCTGAATTTGAATGTACTTGTGAACTAACTTAATTTCCTACTTCTAAATTCATTCCTAAATTCACTACTTACATGAATCCTGTAGTTGGGCATTTTGGGACTTCGATTGTGGGCATTGTTTTGTGTCCAGACCAGCAGCAGGTGGTGTGCATTTGCTGGAAAGGCATCGAAGACCTCCGATATGCTGCATCTCCTGATGTGTGTCTCCCTCAAGTGGCTGTCAGCAAATGCCTGCTAGACACCCCATTCCAAGCTGATTGTGACATCATGGAACATGCATCATAGAACAGGCATGCTAAAACATGGGTCTTCAACCTGCGACCCTCCAGCTGCTGTGGAACTACACATCCCAGCATGCCCTGCCTCAGTTTTAGCATACCTTAATAGCAAAACTGTGGCAGGGCATGCTGGGATGTGTAGTTTCACAGCAGCTGGAGGGCCACAGGATGAAGACCCATGTGCTAGAGCCAAGCCGCAGGTACATTGAATGCTAGCAAGCTGAATATTTAAATCCTTTTTGTTCCGCAGCATTCCAATGCGGAAGATTCCATGGAACCAGAGATCCTTCCATTGAGAAGGACATGCTGCCTGGATGACTACACTGTGCAAATTAAATCACGGAGCCAGTTGGCTTGTGGGTGGCTCTGGTGACTGGGTGGTTGGGTGGGTGGTGTGTTGGAAGTGGAGCGCATGCAAATGATTGTGTATCATCCAGCTAGTGAGAGAGAAAACTCATGCAGGAGTGTTCCTGCTTGTCAGTGGGTTATGCACCTTGCCAGACGTTAAATCTACATAGAGCAGCTGGAGGGGACAAGAGCAGGTTTGCAAAATATAGATAGAAGAGCATATATGCTGGCGCATTCTCCATGATTGTGTCAGCTTATGTTTTGGTGCACTGCACTTTCCTCCACTAAGTTTTAGCCATTTTTGTTAAGCTCAAGTGTAGTTGCTTCTCGGCCTTTTGGCTGTGATCTTGTATCGTGGTTGAAGGGTCTGCTGGAGGGAGGGATTGTTTTCTTCATTGGCGAAAGACCAAAGATATTCCAGGATGGAAGGCTTGGGAACACTATCTGTTTTTCAGTTGTGGAAGAGCACAGAGGTCGGATTGGACTACATTCTATAGTAAAGGATATCTTTCTATTTATTGACCCTCCCCTTATATGTGTCTGTGTTACAATAAAGCTTCGGTTTTGTGAATCCCTCACCCTCTTACACTCCACACCCATAGCCTTATTAACTGTTGTATTATTGTATACTTTAAATGTATAGTGCAGTTCATGATTTATAGTGTAGACTGGCCTGTGCTGTAGTTCTTGAACTGTACTATACCGTCAGCATTTGTATTGTGTTTTGGCTGTGCTGCAACACTGTATTTATGTGTGCAATGTTTATGTATGTTTTTTTTTTATGTCAATAAAGACTGCTTTTTCAAGCCAATATCTGAAAACAATCAATGTTTATCTTTGATGGCAATAAAAGTGGTATGATATTTGATGCTTTTGAAAGGCAATATCTGATATGTCCCCTATCTGGGAACCATATATTAAATGGCTTTTCAGAAAAGGGAGATGGGAGAAGAGCTTTCATTACTTGTAGGACCGATGCACATAAAGAAGCAAAAAAACATACATAAACATTACACACATAAGTACCGCGTTGCGGCACAGCCAAAACACAATAGAAATGCTGATGGTATAGTACAGTTCAAGAACTACAGCACAGGCCAGCCTACACTATAAATCATGAACTGCACTATACATTTAAACTGTACAATAATACAACAGTTAATAAGGCTATGGGTGTGGAGTGTAAGAGGGTGAGGGAATCACAAGCCCGAAGCTTTATTGAAAGACTGACACATATAAGGGGAGGTTTAATAAATAGAAAGACATCCTTTACTATAGAATGTAGTCCAATCCGACCTCTGTGCTCTTCCACAACTGAAAAACAGATAGTGTTCCCAAGCCTTCCATCCTGGAATATCTTTGGTCTTTCGCCAATGAAGAAAGCAATCCCTCCCTCCAGCAGACCCTTCAACCACAATACAAGATCACAGCCAAAAGGCCGAGAAGCAACTACACTTGAGCTTAACAAAAATGGCTAAAACTTAGTGGAGGAAAGTGCAGTGCACCAAAACATAAGCTGACACAATCATGGAGAATGCGCCAGCATATATGCTCTTCTATCTATATTTTGCAAACATGCTCTTGTCCCCTCCAGCTGCTCTATGTAGATTTAACGTCTGGCAAGGTGCATAACCCACTGACAAGCAGGCACACTCCTGCATGAGTTTTCACTCTCACTAGCTGGATGATACACAATCATTTGCATGTGCTCCACCTCCGACACACCACCCACCCAACCACCCAGTCACCAGAGCCACCCACAAACCAACTGGCTCCGTGATTTAATTTGCACAGTGTAGTCATCCAGGCAGCATGTCCTTCTCAATGGAAGGATCTCTGGTTCCATGGAATCTTCCGCATTGGAATGCTGCGGAACAAAAAGGATTTAAATATTCAGCTTGCTAGCATTCAATGTACCTGCGGCTTGGCTCTAGCACATGGGTCTTCATCCTGTGGCCCTCCAGCTGCTGTGAAACTACACATCCCAGCACGCCCTGCCACAGTTTTGCTATAAGGTATGCTAAAACTGAGGCAGGGCATGCTGGGATGTGTAGTTCCACAGCAGCTGGAGGGTCGCAGGTTGAAGACCCATGTTTTAGCATGCCTGTTCTATGATGCATGTTCCGTGATGTCACAATCAGCTTGGAATGAGGTGTCTAGCAGGCATTTGCTGACAGCCACTTGAGGGAGACACACATCAGGAGATGCAGCATATCGGAGGTCTTTGATGCCTTTCCAGCAAATGCACACCACCTGCTGCTGGTCTGGACACAAAACAATGCCCACAATCGAAGTCCCAAAATGCCCAACTACAGGATTCATGTAAGTAGTGAATTTAGGAATGAATTTAGAAGTAGGAAATTAAGTTAGTTCACAAGTACATTCAAATTCAGATCTAAAGTCTAGGTAGGCCTCACGTCCTGGCAGCCGCCAGCATTTAAAAATGCCTTGATTAGAGGTACGGAATTAAATGTAGATAAGAAGTAGACACAAAATAAGACTCCGCAGAGCAGTTATCAGGTGTTTTTATCAATTGTTGCATTTAAAAAATCAAGCAATTAGGGAACACAATGTTGCAACAATGTAACCCTATTTGCAAAATAGTACTAAATAAGTTTGTCGATGTAAGACATTTGCAAAGGCGCATCCAAAACACGCTGGAAAATGCAACTGAATCTGTTTTTGGAGGCTAGAATAGGAAATGTGCATCGGTCCTACAAGTACTGAAAGCTCTTCTCCCATCTCCCTTTTCTGAAAAGCCATTTAATATATGGTTCCCAGATAGGGGACATATCAGATATTGCCTTTCAAAAGCAGCAAATATCATACCACTTCTATTGCCATCAAAGATAAACATTGATTGTTTTCAGATATTGGATTGAAAAAGCAGTCTTTATTGACATAAAGAAGCAAAAAAACATACATAAACATTACACACATAAGTACTGTGTTGCAGCACAGCCAAAACACAATACAAATGCTGTCGGTATAGTACAGTTCAAGAACTACAGCACAGGTCAGCCTACACTATAAATCATGAACTGCACTATACATTTAAACAATACAATAGTTAATAAGGCTATGGGTGTGGAGTGTAAGAGGGTGACGGAATCACAAGCCCAAAGCTTTATTGAAAGACAGACACATATAAAGGGAGGATTAATAAATACAAAGATACCCTTTACTATAGAATGTAGTCCAATCCGGTCTTTCAACTCTTCCACAACTGAAAAACGGATAGTGTTCCCAAGCCTTCCATCCTGGAATATCTTCAGTCTCTCGCCAATGAAGAAAACAATCCCTCCAGCAGACTCTTCAACCACAATACAATATCACAGCCAAAAGAGCGAGAAGCAACTACACTTGCGTTTAAACAAAATGGCTAAAACTTAGTGGAGGAAAGTGCAGTGCACCAAAACATAAGCTGACACAATCATGGAGAATGCGCCAGCATATATGCTCTTCTGTCTATATTTTCCAAACCTGCTCTTGTCCCCTCCAGTTGCTCCATGTAGATTTGACGTCTGGCAAGGTGCATAACTCACTGACAAGCAGGCACACTCCTGCATGAGTTTTCTCTCTCACTAGCTGGATGATACACATTCATTTGCATGTGCTCCACCTCCGACACACCGCCCACCCAACCACCCAGTCACCAGAGCCACCCACAAGCCAACTGGCTCCGTGATTTAATTTGCACAGTGCAGTCATCCAGGCAGCATGTCCTTCTCAATGGAATAATCTCTGGTTCCATGGAATCTTCCGCATTGGAATGCTGCGGAACAAAAAGGATTTAAACATTCAGCTTGCTAGCATTCAATGTACCTGCGGTTTGGTTCTAGCACATGGGTCTTCATCCTGTGGCCCTCCAGCTGCTGTGAAACTACACATCCCAGCATGCCCTGCCACAGTTTTGCTATTAAGGTATGCTAAAACTGAGGCAGGGCATGCTGGGATATGTAGTTCCACAGCAGCTGGAGGGTCGCAGGTTGAAGACCCATGTTCTAGCATGCCTGTTCTATGATGCATGTTCCGTGATGTCACAATCAGCTTGGAATGGGGTGTCTAGCATGCATTTGCTGACAGCCACTTGAGGCAGACACACATCAGGAGATGCAGCATATCGGAGGTCTTCGATGCCTTTCCAGCAAATGCACACCACCAGCTGCTGGTCTGGACACAAAACAATGCCCACAATTGAAGGCTCAAAATGCCCAACTACAGGATTAATGTAAGTAGTGAATTTAGGAATGAGTTTAGAAGTAGGAAATTAAGTTAGTTCACAAGTACATTCAAATTCAGATCTAAAGACTAGGTAGGCCTCACGTCCTGGCAGCACCCAGCATTTAAAAATGCCTTGATTATAGGTAGGGAATTAAATGTAGATAAGAAGTAGACACAAAAGAAGACTCCACAGAGCAATTATCAGGTGTCTTTATCAATTTTTGCATTTAAAAAATCAAGCAATTAGGGAACACAATGTTGCGACAATGTAACCCTATTTGCAAAATAGTACTAAATAAGTTTGTCGATGTAAGACATTTGCAAAGGCGCAAACAAAACACGCTGGAAAATGCAACTGAATCTGTTTTTGGAGGTTAGAATAGATGCAGGATCAAGTAGCTCAATGGGTAGGGTGTTTGATTAGAATTTAACAGGTTATAGGTTTGAATCCTGGGTATGATAGTTTGAGGTGTTATTTAATAAAGTATGTTTATATATTAGTCACACATGGCTTACTTGTACAAATGGCATGTCACCAGTTAGTGCTGACTGCTGATATGCCATTTACACAAACATGCCATGTGTGACTGTATATGCATTTAAGGAGGGCACCCCTGCAATACCACAAACCATTGAGTGTCAAGTATACTAGATATATCTTCATATCTCATGTGCTTTCTCTGAGACCAATCTTGTTATGCCCCTTCCCCACAAGGCATGCGCCTTTTGTCCATATTGCAAAAATGGGGGGGAGGGCATATAATTCTCTGTCACAGGGCACCAAAAAGTCTAGTTATGGCTCTGGTATGCATTATGTAATCTGGCAGACCATCTCTCCAACACTGGCTGGTTGGAATAGAAATCCGGTTATCTATGTGAGCAAATGACCATCAACGATTTACTCTCAAACACTAAAAAATGGACAAAAATGGTCCCCTAAACAAATTGGTTAAATTTTGGGTTTAACCAATTTGTGTAATGACCATTTTTGACCACTTTTCTAGTGTTTGGGAGCAAATGGTTAATTGACATTTGCTCCTATACATTACCAGATTTTCATTCCATCCATCCAGACTGGATAGATAGCCTGACAGATAATTGTGTAGTGTACGCCCAGGATAACTGTTAGTCATGCTTTATTTTATGGCGGCACATAAATGGGTGGACAGATCCAGGGCAAGCACTGCCCACTCATGCATAGTTGTCAACTGATGTGAAGTTCCAGGGGGCAATCTCAGTTATAAAGAGAAGTATCTGGAAATTGTCCCTAGTTAAAAAAAAAAAAAAATTTTTTCTCAACTCCATTTATTTAGTATGATATCCCAGGTGATAGGATGCCGGCAGTCAGAACAACATACTTTATTAAATAACACATCTCAAACTACCATACCCAGGATTCAAACCTATAACCTGTTGAATTCTAATCAAACACCCTACCTATTGAGCTATTTGATCCTGCATAAAAATTGTGAACATTATATGAAGCTATTGGTACTTTGCAAAAAAAAAGAATCAGCATTACAACGCAGCAGATCCATGCAGTTTGCAGCCACACACTACATGTATCTGCTCAGCCACAATGCTGATTATTTCTTCACAAAGTACAAGGTGAGCTCCAAACAGAATTCTCTAGCTTAGAATTATACCTTTCTTTGCCAAACCTAGAAGTCGGGCCCCCCACCCTGGGATCCCCCAGAGGGAGGCCTGCACCGTCATGCGGCAGGCTTGTCCGTTTTGGAAGCAGGCTGATGGGCAGCCCAGGATTGCTTCAGTCTGGGCTTGGCAGGTCTGGAAACATGAGCTTGCTTTGGGTATGCCTGACCTTGGGTACGCTTTACCTGGAGGATGAAAGGGCCAAGAAAAGTACTTTTAGCCTTCTGCGTGGTAGGAGTCATACTAGGTAGGCAAGCTGTTTTAGCAGTAGCCAGATCAGCTACAATCTTATTGAGGTCTTCTCCAAAAGGAGATTCAACTGAGGCAGCACAAGGGAACTCTCATCTGGGGACAACAACTGCAGGGAGAACACATATTTTCAGATGAACATGGTAGGGCAGAAGGCTGCCTAATACTGAAGCACCCCCAAACAACAAATCAAATGCAACTTACTTGACAGAGATGTGCCTGAGCAACGGCCCTCCCCAGCCCTATCCCAAATCATACTTATTTTGCATAGGAGATACCATGGTCATGAAGATTGTTCTCCCAGGGTTAGGTTCATTCATTGCATTCTGGGTATGCTGACCCCTGTGATTTCCCCAAATGTGGGAAACTCGACTGCATTATTTGTGGTAGTGGGGGACTGTGTTTGTGCTTTCCTCTGGTCAGCTCTGGTAAAAGTCAGATTTCTTTGTCTCAGATCTTCCTCTAGCCTTTGTCTTCTTTCGAGAGTTCCCTTGTGCTGCCTCAGTTGGATCTCCTTCACTTGACAGGGGGGTGCCCGAGCAGCGACCCTCCCCAGCTCTAGCCCAACTCCTACTTACCTGCCAGGTGAGATACTATGATCATGAAGTTGCTTCTCCCAGGGCAAGGCTCACCCATTGCACTCTGGGTGTGCTGCCCCTGCGATTTCCCCAAATGTGGGAAACTTGACTGCATAATTTGAGTTTTCCCTGGTCGGCTCTCATGTAATTCAGATCTCTTTGTCTCAGGTCTCTCTCCAGCCTAGTTTGCTGTCTGGTTCCACTTCTTTTTTCTTGAGCCCCTCCCTTCTATACCCTTGTGCACTATCCTGACTTCTCCTCCCGTCTGCTTACTTTGTGCCTCCCAATGCACAATGCAAACTACGGGTAGTGCTGCAGGGCCCACACCCTTTTACTTGCTTTACAGAGCAGCTCTGGAGCTGTTACAGTGCCCAGCTGCTGCAAGAAATCAGCTTGAATGCTTCAGGGGCTGGGGAATGGCCAACATGAGCCCCACACCGAAGGAGGGTGGGGGTGCTTAATGCGAACTAGGGGTCATCCAAGCACCACAAAAGGCCTCCATGCCCTGCACGCTCCTTTTCTCTTTTCATATGCAGACGAGGGTTGAAGCCAACTTTGACCCACTGCTTGGATGACATCACCATATTCAAATCCATCTGCTGCAGGCCATCCCCCAGGAATGCTTGCACTAGTTGTTGCATTTGGTTTGTTGTTTGGGGGTGCTTCAGTATTAGGCAGCCTTCTGCCACCCCATGTTCATCTGAAAATATGTGTTCTCCCTGCAGTTGTTGTCCCCAGATGAGAGTTCCCTTGTGCTGCCTCAGTTGAATCTCCTTTACTTGACAGAGATGTGCCTGAGCAACGGCCCTCCCCAGCCCTATCCCAAATCATACTTATTTTGCATAGGAGATACTATTGTCATGAAGATTGTTCTCCCAGGGTGAGGTTCATTCATTGCATTCTGGGTATGCTGACCCCTGTGATTTCCCCAAATGTGGGAAACTCGACTGCATTATTTGTGGTAGTGGTGGACTGTGTTTGTGCTTTCCTCTGGTCAGCTCTGGTAAAAGTCAGATTTCTTTGTCTCAGATCTTCCTCTAGCCTTGTTCTTCTTTTGAGAGTTCCCTTGTGCTGCCTCAGTTGGATCTCCTTCACTTGAAAGGTAGTGCCCGAGCAGCGACCCTCCCCAGCTCTAGCCCAACTCCTACTAACCTGCCAGGTGAGATACTATGATCATGAAGGTGCTTCTCCCAGGGCAAGGCTCACCCATTGCACTCTGGGTGTGCTGCCCCTTGCGATTTCCCCAAATGTGGGAAACTTGACTGCATAATTTGTGTTTCCCCTGGACGGCTCTCGTATAATTCAGATCTCTTTGTCTCAGGTCTCTCTCCAGCCTAGTATGCTGTCTGTTTCCACTTCTCTTTTCTTGAGCCCATCCCTTCTATAACCTTGTGCACTATCCTGACTTCTCCTCCCGTCTGCTTACTTTGTGCCTTCCAATGCACAATGCAAACTACAGGTAGTGCTGCAGGGCCCACACCCTTTTACTTGCCTTACAGAGCAGCTCTGGAGCTGTTACAGTACCCAGCTGCTGCAAGAAATCAGCTTGAATGCTTTAGGGGCTGGGGCATGGCCAACATGAGCCCCACACCGAAGGAGGGTGGGGGTGTTTAATGCGAACTAGGGGTCATCCAAGCGTCGCAAAAGGCCGCCATGCCCTGCATATCCCTTTTCTCTTTTCATAAGCAGACGAGGGATGAAGCCAACTTTGACCCACTGCTTGGATGACATCACTTGCTGCCTTTCCAATGAAGCAAGTTTAATTTAGTAATAGGTGAAAAACCATCCCTACAAAGGTGTTAATCAGATACTTGGCTTTGTGGACTCTTTTCAGAGAACAAATTTGTTAGCATAAAAATAAAGCCAGAAAATGAAGAGCTGTTTAATCACTCAATTGGATTTTTCTGCCAGCATATTTCTTTTTCTCTGCAACCCACTGCTAAATTGTGCTTCCTAGCTGTTTTTTTCATAAAATCACTTAATCAAATCTAACTGATTACATCAGAGTAGGCCAGGTACCCTACACCATAAGAGAGGGTTTGAAATTTTGACTTGTCTACTTAAATATCACCAAAATCTGATCACAAGGTCAATTACGTCCCTGGGTGGGATTGAACCACCAACTTTTTGGTTAATAGCCGTACACACTAACTGATTGCGCTACAGCGACACTTTGTGAAAGTACATACTGACAAAGGCTAATAAGCATTCATCTAGAACGTTTCCTAGAAAAACTTTAAATAGTCAATAATCTGGAGAGTTTTTGTAAGATGTTTCTTCCATCAACCAATGAAGAAACACATTGGTACTTTCCCATGATGAGTGAGTGCTTCAGGATCTCTTGCACTTACATGTGCAGCAGAGTACTGTAATGGAAGCATGCTGGGTCCATAACCCAGAGGTAGGCAGATTGAAATTATCCTCTGCTATATGCATTTTTTTTGTTAATTAAAGTAATCCAAAACTGGGATTGATATTTTTGCTCTTTTTATTTTACTTAAAGTACAATAACTTTTACCTTTTTAATTTGTTTTAATAGTATATAGACAGTATTGTTTTCTTTCAAAAATCCACTTAATTTTCTTTACCCGATTATTAAAATGGTAATTGACAAAAACAAACTACATTGTCACCAGAAGAGCAATACAAAATGTACAAGTGATATATTAAAATCATCTTTCCAGCTTGAATTTCAATGATGCATTGGGGCAATGATTTTGTGAGAAACATCTTACCCTTAAATAAAGATTTTCTTAATTCCTTACCTGTGTGCTAATTAGATATCACCTTATTTTCACATTAAACAGACTTCCACATGAGAAAGCAGCAAGGATGCAGTGGCGTTAATGTTTCCTGGTGTCAACCTGTATTATTTCAGTAGATATTGAAATGAGGATGCATCTTGCTGCCTTTCCAATGAAGCAAGTTTAATTTAGTAATAGGTGAAAAACCATCCCTACAAAGATGTTAATCCGATACTTGGCTTTGTGGACACTTTTCAGAGAACAAATTAGTTAGCATAAAAATAAAGCCAGAAAATGAAGAGCTGTTTAATCACTCAATTGGATTTTTCTGCCAGCATATTTCATTTTCTCTGCAAACCACTGCTAAATTGTGCTTCCTAGCTGTTTTTTGATAAAATCACTTAATCAAATCTAACTCTGATTACATCAGAGTAGGCCAGGTACCCTACACCATAAGAGGGGGTTTGAAATTTTGACTTGTCTACTTAAAGATCACCAAAATCTGATGACAAGGTCAATAACATCCCTGGGTGGGATTGAACCACCAACCCTTTGGTTAATAACCAAACACACTAACCGATTACACCACAGAGACACTTTGCAAAAGTACATACTGACAAAGGCTAATAAGCATTCATCTAGAACGTTTCCTAGAAAACTTTAAAAAGTCAATAATCTGGAGAGTTTTTGTAAGATGTTTCTTCCATCAACCAATGAAGAAACGCATTGGTACTTTCCCATGATGAGTGAGTGCTTCAGGATCTCTTGCACTTACATGTGCAGCAGAGTACTGCAATGGAAGCATGCTGGGCCCCTTAACCCAGAGGTAGGCAGATTGAAACTATCCTCTGCTATATGCATTTTTTTTTTGTTAATTAAAGTAATCCAAAACTGGGATTGATATTTTTGCTCTTTTATTTTTACTTAAAGTACAATAACTTTTACCATTTTAATTTGTTTTAATAGTATATTGACAGTATTGTTTTCTTTCAAAAATCCACTTAATTTTCTTTACCCTATTATTAAAATGGTAATTGACAAAAACAAACTACATTGTCACCAGAAGAGCAATACAAAATGTACAAGTGATATATTAAAATCATCTTTCCAGCTTGAATTTCAATGATGCATTGGGGCAATGATTTTGTGAGAAACATCTTCACCCTTAAATAAAGATTTTCTTAATTCCTTACCTGTGTGCTAATTAGATATCACCTTGTTTTCACATTAAACAGACTTCCACATGAGAAAGCAGCAAGGATGCAGTGGCGTTAATGTTTCCTGGTGTCAACCTGTATTATTTCAGTAGATATTGAAATGAGGATGCATCTTGCTGCCTTTCCAATGAAGCAAGTTTAATTTAGTAATAGGTGAAAAACCATCCCTACAAAGATGTTAATCAGATACTTGGCTTTGTGGACACTTTTCAGAGAACAAATTTGTTAGCATAAAAATAAAGCCAGAAAATGAAGAGCTGTTTAATCACTCAATTGGATTTTTTTGCCAGCATATTTCTTTTTCTCTGCAAACCACTGCTAAATTGTGCTTCCTAGCTGTTTTTATAAAATCACTGAATCAAATCTAACTCTGATTACATCAGAGAAGGCCAGGTACCCTACACCATAACAGGGGTTTTTGAAATTTTGACTTGTCTACTTAAAGATCACCAAAATCTGATAACAAGGTCAATTACATCCCTGGGTGGGATTGAACCACCAACCTTTTGGTTAATAGCCGTACACACTAACTGATTGCGCCACAGCGACACTTTGCAAAAGTACATACTGACAAAGGCTAATAAGCATTCATCTAGAACGTTTCCTAGAAAAACTTTAGTCAATAATCTGGAGAGTTTTTGTAAGATGTTTCTTCCATCAACCAATGAAGAAACACATTGGTACTTTCCCATGATGAGTGAGTACTTCAGGATCTCTTGCAATTACATGTGCAGCAGAGTACTGTAATGGAAGCATGCTGGGTCCATAGCCCAGAGGTAGGCAGATTGAAACTATCCTCTGCTATATGCGTTTTTTTTTGTTAATTAAAGTAATCCAAAACTGGGATTGATATTTTTGCTCTTTTATTTTTACTTAAAGTACAATAACTTTTACCATTTTCATTTGTTTTAATAGTATATTGACAGTATTGTTTTCTTTCAAAAATCCACTTAATTTTCTTTACCCGATTATTAAAATGGTAATTGACAAAAACAAACTACATTGTCACCAGAAGAGCAATACAAAATGTACAAGTGATATATTAAAATCATCTTTCCAGCTTGAATTTCAATGATGCATTGGGGCAACGATTTTGTGAGAAACATCTTCACCCTTAAATAAAGATTTTCTTAATTCCTTACCTGTGTGCTAATTAGATATCACCTTGTTTTCACATTAAACAGACTTCCACATGAGAAAGCAGCAAGGATGCAGTGGCGTTAATGTTTCCTGGTGTCAACCTGTATTATTTCAGTAGATATTCAAATGAGGATGCATCTTGCTGCCTTTCCAATGAAGCAAGTTTAATTTAGTAATAGGTGAAAAACCATCCCTACAAAGGTGTTAATCAGAAACTTGGCTTTGTGGACACTTTTCAGAGAACAAATTTGTTAGCATAAAAATAAAGCCAGAAAATGAAGAGCTGTTTAATCACTCAATTGGATTTTTTTGCCAGCATATTTCTTTTTCTCTGCAACCCACTGCTAAATTGTGCTTCCTAGCTGTTTTTATAAAATCACTGAATCAAATCTAACTCTGATTACATCAGAGAAGGCCAGGTACCCTACACCATAAGAGGGGGTTTGAAATTTTGACTTGTCTACATAAAGATCACCAAAATCTGATAACAAGGTCAATTACGTCCCTGGGTGGGATTGAACCACCAACCTTTTGGTTAATAGCCTTACACAGTAACTGATTGCGCCACAGCAACACTTTGCAAAAGTCCTTACTGACAAAGGCTAATAAGCATTCATCTAGAACGATTCCTAGAAACATTTTAAAAAGTCAATAATGTGGAGAGTTTTTGTAAGATGTTTCTTCCATCAACCAATGAAGAAACACATTGGTACTTTCCCATGATGAGTGAGTGCTTCAGGATCTCTTGCACTTACATGTGCAGCAGAGTACTGTAATGGAAGCATGCTGGGTCCATAACCCAGAGGTAGGCAGATTGAAACTATCCTCTGCTATATGCATTTTTTTTTGTTAATTAAAGTAATCCAAAACTGGGATTGATATTTTTGCTCTTTTATTTTTACTTAAAGTACAATAACTTTTACCATTTTAATTTGTTTTAATAGTATATTGACAGTATTGTTTTCTTTCAAAAATCCAATTAATTTTCTTTACCCGATTATTAAAATGGTAATTGACAAAAACAAACTACATTGTCACCAGAAGAGCAATACAAAATGTACAAATGATATATTAAAATCATCTTTCCAGCTTGAATTTCAATGATGCATTGGGGCAACGATTTTGTGAGAAACATCTTCACCCTTAAATAAAGATTTTCTTAATTCCTTACCTGTGTGCTAATTAGATATCACCTTGTTTTCACATTAAACAGACTTCCACATGAGAAAGCAGCAAGGATGCAGTGGCGTTAATGTTTCCTGGTGTCAACCTGTATTATTTCAGTAGATATTGAAATGAGGATGCATCTTGCTGCCTTTCCAATGAAGCAAGTTTAATTTAGTAATAGGTGAAAAACCATCCCTACAAAGATGTTAATCAGATACTTGGCTTTGTGGACACTTTTCAGAGAACAAATTTGTTAGCATAAAAATAAAGCCAGAAAATGAAGAGCTATTTAATCACTCAATTGGATTTTTTTGCCAGCATATTTCTTTTTCTCTGCAAACCACTGCTAAATTGTGCTTCCTAGCTGTTTTTATAAAATCACTGAATCAAATCTAACTCTGATTACATCAGAGAAGGCCAGGTACCCTACACCATAACAGGGGTTTTTGAAATTTTGACTTGTCTACTTAAAGATCACCAAAATCTGATAACAAGGTCAATTACATCCCTGGGTGGGATTGAACCACCAACCTTTTGGTTAATAGCCGTACACACTAACTGATTGCGCCACAGCGACACTTTGCAAAAGTACATACTGACAAAGGCTAATAAGCATTCATCTAGAACGTTTCCTAGAAAAACTTTAAATAGTCAATAATCTGGAGAGTTTTTGTAAGATGTTTCTTCCATCAACCAATGAAGAAACACATTGGTACTTTCCCATGATGAGTAAGTACTTCAGGATCTCTTGCAATTACATGTGCAGCAGAGTACTGTAATGGAAGCATGCTGGGTCCATAGCCCAGTGGTAGGCAGATTGAAACTATCCTCTGCTATATGCGTTTTTTTTTGTTAATTAAAGTAATCCAAAACTGGGATTGATATTTTTGCTCTTTTATTTTTACTTAAAGTACAATAACTTTTACCATTTTCATTTGTTTTAATAGTATATTGACAGTATTGTTTTCTTTCAAAAATCCACTTAATTTTCTTTACCCGATTATTAAAATGGTAATTGACAAAAACAAACTACATTGTCACCAGAAGAGCAATACAAAATGTACAAGTGTTATATTAAAATCATCTTTCCAGCTTGAATTTCAATGATGCATTGGGGCAACGATTTTGTGAGAAACATCTTCACCCTTAAATAAAGATTTTCTTAATTCCTTACCTGTGTGCTAATTAGATATCACCTTGTTTTCACATTAAACAGACTTCCACATGAGAAAGCAGCAAGGATGCAGTGGCGTTAATGTTTCCTGGTGTCAACCTGTATTATTTCAGTAGATATTCAAATGAGGATGCATCTTGCTGCCTTTCCAATGAAGCAAGTTTAATTTAGTAATAGGTGAAAAACCATCCCTACAAAGGTGTTAATCAGAAACTTGGCTTTGTGGACACTTTTCAGAGAACAAATTTGTTAGCATAAAAATAAAGCCAGAAAATTAAGAGCTGTTTAATCACTCAATTGGATTTTTTTGCCAGCATATTTCTTTTTCTCTGCAAACCACTGCTAAATTGTGCTTCCTAGCTGTTTTTATAAAATCACTGAATCAAATCTAACTCTGATTACATCAGAGAAGGCCAGGTACCCTACACCATAAGAGGGGGTTTGAAATTTTGACTTGTCTACATAAAGATCACCAAAATCTGATAACAAGGTCAATTACGTCCCTGGGTGGGATTGAACCACCAACCTTTTGGTTAATAGTCTTACACAGTAACTGATTGCGCCACAGCAACACTTTGCGAAAGTCCATACTGACAAAGGCTAATAAGCATTCATCTAGAACGATTCCTAGAAACATTTTAAAAAGTCAATAATGTGGAGAGTTTTTGTAAGATGTTTCTTCCATCAACCAATGAAGAAACACATTGGTACTTTCCCATGATGAGTGAGTGCTTCAGGATCTCTTGCACTTACATGTGCAGCAGAGTACTGTAATGGAAGCATGCTGGGTCCATAACCCAGAGGTAGGCAGATTGAAACTATCCTCTGCTATATGCATTTTTTTTGTTAATTAAAGTAATCCAAAACTGGGATTGATATTTTTGCTCTTTTATTTTTACTTAAAGTACAATAACTTTTACCATTTTAATTTGTTTTAATAGTATATTGACAGTATTGTTTTCTTTCAAAAATCCAATTAATTTTCTTTACCCGATTATTAAAATGGTAATTGACAAAAACAAACTACATTGTCACCAGAAGAGCAATACAAAATGTACAAATGATATATTAAAATCATCTTTCCAGCTTGAATTTCAATGATGCATTGGGGCAACGATTTTGTGAGAAACATCTTCACCCTTAAATAAAGATTTTCTTAATTCCTTACCTGTGTGCTAATTAGATATCACCTTGTTTTCACATTAAACAGACTTCCACATGAGAAAGCAGCAAGGATGCAGTGGCGTTAATGTTTCCTGGTGTCAACCTGTATTATTTCAGTAGATATTGAAATGAGGATGCATCTTGCTGCCTTTCCAATGAAGCAAGTTTAATTTAGTAATAGGTGAAAAACCATCCCTACAAAGATGTTAATCAGATACTTGGCTTTGTGGACACTTTTCAGAGAACAAATTTGTTAGCATAAAAATAAAGCCAGAAAATGAAGAGCTATTTAATCACTCAATTGGATTTTTTTGCCAGCATATTTCTTTTTCTCTGCAACCCACTGCTAAATTGTGCTTCCTAGCTGTTTTTATAAAATCACTGAATCAAATCTAACTCTGATTACATCAGAGAAGGCCAGGTACCCTACACCATAACAGGGGTTTTCGAAATTTTGACTTGTCTACATAAAGATCACCAAAATCTGATAACAAGGTCAATTACATCCCTGGGTGGGATTGAACCACCAACCTTTTGGTTAATAGCCTTACACAGTAACTGATTGCGCCACAGCAACACTTTGCAAAAGTCCATACTGACAAAGGCTAATAAGCATTCATCTAGAACGATTCCTAGAAACATTTTAAAAAGTCAATAATGTGGAGAGTTTTTGTAAGATGTTTCTTCCATCAACCAATGAAGAAACACATTGGTACTTTCCCATGATGAGTGAGTGCTTCAGGATCTCTTGCACTTACATGTGCAGCAGAGGACTGTAATGGAAGCATGCTGGGTCCATAACCCAGAGGTAGGCAGATTGAAACTATCCTCTGCTATATGCATTTTTTTTGTTAATTAAAGTAATCCAAAACTGGTATTGATATTTTTGCTCTTTTATTTTTACTTAAAGTACAATAACTTTTACCATTTTAATTTGTTTTAATAGTATATTGACAGTATTGTTTTCTTTCAAAAATCCACTTAATTTTCTTTACCCGATTATTAAAATGGTAATTGACAAAAACAAACTACATTGTCACCAGAAGAGCAATACAAAATGTACAAGTGATATATTAAAATCATCTTTCCAGCTTGAATTTCAATGATGCATTGGGGCAACGATTTTGTGAGAAACATCTTACCCTTAAATAAAGATTTTCTTAATTCCTTACCTGTGTGCTAATTAGATATCACCTTGTTTTCACATTAAACAGACTTCCACATGAGAAAGCAGCAAGGATGCAGTGGCGTTAATGTTTCCTGGTGTCAACCTGTATTATTTCAGTAGATATTGAAATGAGGATGCATCTTGCTGCCTTTCCAATGAAGCAAGTTTAATTTAGTAATAGGTGAAAAACCATCCCTACAAAGATGTTAATCAGATACTTGGCTTTGTGGACACTTTTCAGAGAACAAATTTGTTAGCATAAAAATAAAGCCAGAAAATGAAGAGCTGTTTAATCAGTCAATTGGATTTTTTTGCCAGCATATTTCTTTTTCTCTGCAACCCACTGCTAAATTGTGCTTCCTAGCTGTTTTTATAAAATCACTGAATCAAATCTAACTCTGATTACATCAGAGAAGGCCAGGTACCCTACACCATAACAGGGGTTTTCGAAATTTTGACTTGTCTACATAAAGATCACCAAAATCTGATAACAAGGTCAATTACATCCCTGGGTGGGATTGAACCACCAACCTTTTGGTTAATAGCCTTACACAGTAACTGATTGCGCCACAGCAACACTTTGCAAAAGTCCATACTGACAAAGGCTAATAAGCATTCATCTAGAACGATTCCTAGAAACATTTTAAAAAGTCAATAATGTGGAGAGTTTTTGTAAGATGTTTCTTCCATCAACCAATGAAGAAACACATTGGTACTTTCCCATGATGAGTGAGTGCTTCAGGATCTCTTGCACTTACATGTGCAGCAGAGGACTGTAATGGAAGCATGCTGGGTCCATAACCCAGAGGTAGGCAGATTGAAACTATCCTCTGCTATATGCATTTTTTTTGTTAATTAAAGTAATCCAAAACTGGTATTGATATTTTTGCTCTTTTATTTTTACTTAAAGTACAATAACTTTTACCATTTTAATTTGTTTTAATAGTATATTGACAGTATTGTTTTCTTTCAAAAATCCACTTAATTTTCTTTACCCGATTATTAAAATGGTAATTGACAAAAACAAACTACATTGTCACCAGAAGAGCAATACAAAATGTACAAGTGATATATTAAAATCATCTTTCCAGCTTGAATTTCAATGATGCATTGGGGCAACGATTTTGTGAGAAACATCTTACCCTTAAATAAAGATTTTCTTAATTCCTTACCTGTGTGCTAATTAGATATCACCTTGTTTTCACATTAAACAGACTTCCACATGAGAAAGCAGCAAGGATGCAGTGGCGTTAATGTTTCCTGGTGTCAACCTGTATTATTTCAGTAGATATTGAAATGAGGATGCATCTTGCTGCCTTTCCAATGAAGCAAGTTTAATTTAGTAATAGGTGAAAAACCATCCCTACAAAGATGTTAATCCGATACTTGGCTTTGTGGACACTTTTCAGAGAACAAATTAGTTAGCATAAAAATAAAGCCAGAAAATGAAGAGCTGTTTAATCACTCAATTGGATTTTTCTGCCAGCATATTTCATTTTCTCTGCAAACCACTGCTAAATTGTGCTTCCTAGCTGTTTTTTGATAAAATCACTTAATCAAATCTAACTCTGATTACATCAGAGTAGGCCAGGTACCCTACACCATAAGAGGGGGTTTGAAATTTTGACTTGTCTACTTAAAGATCACCAAAATCTGATGACAAGGTCAATAACATCCCTGGGTGGGATTGAACCACCAACCCTTTGGTTAATAACCAAACACACTAACCGATTGCACCACAGAGACACTTTGCAAAAGTACATACTGACAAAGGCTAATAAGCATTCATCTAGAACGTTTCCTAGAAAACTTTAAAAAGTCAATAATCTGGAGAGTTTTTGTAAGATGTTTCTTCCATCAACCAATGAAGAAACGCATTGGTACTTTCCCATGATGAGTGAGTGCTTCAGGATCTCTTGCACTTACATGTGCAGCAGAGTACTGCAATGGAAGCATGCTGGGCCCCTTAACCCAGAGGTAGGCAGATTGAAACTATCCTCTGCTATATGCATTTTTTTTTTGTTAAAGTAATCCAAAACTGGGATTGATATTTTTGCTCTTTTATTTTTACTTAAAGTACAATAACTTTTACCATTTTAATTTGTTTTAATAGTATATTGACAGTATTGTTTTCTTTCAAAAATCCACTTAATTTTCTTTACCCTATTATTAAAATGGTAATTGACAAAAACAAACTACATTGTCACCAGAAGAGCAATACAAAATGTACAAGTGATATATTAAAATCATCTTTCCAGCTTGAATTTCAATGATGCATTGGGGCAACGATTTTGTGAGAAACATCTTCACCCTTAAATAAAGATTTTCTTAATTCCTTACCTGTGTGCTAATTAGATATCACCTTGTTTTCACATTAAACAGACTTCCACATGAGAAAGCAGCAAGGATGCAGTGGCGTTAATGTTTCCTGGTGTCAACCTGTATTATTTCAGTAGATATTGAAATGAGGATGCATCTTGCTGCCTTTCCAATGAAGCAAGTTTAATTTAGTAATAGGTGAAAAACCATCCCTACAAAGATGTTAATCAGATACTTGGCTTTGTGGACACTTTTCAGAGAACAAATTTGTTAGCATAAAAATAAAGCCAGAAAATGAAGAGCTGTTTAATCACTCAATTGGATTTTTTTGCCAGCATATTTCTTTTTCTCTGCAAACCACTGCTAAATTGTGCTTCCTAGCTGTTTTTATAAAATCACTGAATAAAATCTAACTCTGATTACATCAGAGAAGGCCAGGTACCCTACACCATAACAGGGGTTTTTGAAATTTTGACTTGTCTACTTAAAGATCACCAAAATCTGATAACAAGGTCAATTACATCCCTGGGTGGGATTGAACCACCAACCTTTTGGTTAATAGCCGTACACACTAACTGATTGCGCCACAGCGACACTTTGCAAAAGTACATACTGACAAAGGCTAATAAGCATTCATCTAGAACGTTTCCTAGAAAAACTTTAAGTAGTCAATAATCTGGAGAGTTTTTGTAAGATGTTTCTTCCATCAACCAATGAAGAAACACATTGGTACTTTCCCATGATGAGTGAGTACTTCAGGATCTCTTGCAATTACATGTGCAGCAGAGTACTGTAATGGAAGCATGCTGGGTCCATAGCCCAGAGGTAGGCAGATTGAAACTATCCTCTGCTATATGCGTTTTTTTTTGTTAATTAAAGTTATCCAAAACTGGGATTGATATTTTTGCTCTTTTATTTTTACTTAAAGTACAATAACTTTTACCATTTTCATTTGTTTTAATAGTATATTGACAGTATTGTTTTCTTTCAAAAATCCACTTAATTTTCTTTACCCGATTATTAAAATGGTAATTGACAAAAACAAACTACATTGTCACCAGAAGAGCAATACAAAATGTACAAGTGATATATTAAAATCATCTTTCCAGCTTGAATTTCAATGATGCATTGGGGCAACGATTTTGTGAGAAACATCTTCACCCTTAAATAAAGATTTTCTTAATTCCTTACCTGTGTGCTAATTAGATATCACCTTGTTTTCACATTAAACAGACTTCCACATGAGAAAGCAGCAAGGATGCAGTGGCGTTAATGTTTCCTGGTGTCAACCTGTATTATTTCAGTAGATATTCAAATGAGGATGCATCTTGCTGCCTTTCCAATGAAGCAAGTTTAATTTAGTAATAGGTGAAAAACCATCCCTACAAAGGTGTTAATCAGAAACTTGGCTTTGTGGACACTTTTCAGAGAACAAATTTGTTAGCATAAAAATAAAGCCAGAAAATGAAGAGCTGTTTAATCACTCAATTGGATTTTTTTGCCAGCATATTTCTTTTTCTCTGCAACCCACTGCTAAATTGTGCTTCCTAGCTGTTTTTATAAAATCACTGAATCAAATCTAACTCTGATTACATCAGAGAAGGCCAGGTACCCTACACCATAAGAGTGGGTTTGAAATTTTGACTTGTCTACATAAAGATCACCAAAATCTGATAACAAGGTCAATTACGTCCCTGGGTGGGATTGAACCACCAACCTTTTGGTTAATAGCCTTACACAGTAACTGATTGCGCCACAGCAACACTTTGCAAAAGTCCATACTGACAAAGGCTAATAAGCATTCATCTAGAACGATTCCTAGAAACATTTTAAAAAGTCAATAATGTGGAGAGTTTTTGTAAGATGTTTCTTCCATCAACCAATGAAGAAACACATTGGTACTTTCCCATGATGAGTGAGTGCTTCAGGATCTCTTGCACTTACATGTGCAGCAGAGTACTGTAATGGAAGCATGCTGGGTCCATAACCCAGAGGTAGGCAGATTGAAACTATCCTCTGCTATATGCATTTTTTTTTGTTAATTAAAGTAATCCAAAACAGGGATTGATATTTTTGCTCTTTTATTTTTACTTAAAGTACAATAACTTTTACCATTTTAATTTGTTTTAATAGTATATTGACAGTATTGTTTTCTTTCAAAAATCCAATTAATTTTCTTTACCCGATTATTAAAATGGTAATTGACAAAAACAAACTACATTGTCACCAGAAGAGCAATACAAAATGTACAAATGATATATTAAAATCATCTTTCCAGCTTGAATTTCAATGATGCATTGGGGCAACGATTTTGTGAGAAACATCTTACCCTTAAATAAAGATTTTCTTAATTCCTTACCTGTGTGCTAATTAGATATCACCTTGTTTTCACATTAAACAGACTTCCACATGAGAAAGCAGCAAGGATGCAGTGGCGTTAATGTTTCCTGGTGTCAACCTGTATTATTTCAGTAGATATTGAAATGAGGATGCATCTTGCTGCCTTTCCAATGAAGCAAGTTTAATTTAGTAATAGGTGAAAAACCATCCCTACAAAGATGTTAATCCGATACTTGGCTTTGTGGACACTTTTCAGAGAACAAATTAGTTAGCATAAAAATAAAGCCAGAAAATGAAGAGCTGTTTAATCACTCAATTGGATTTTTCTGCCAGCATATTTCATTTTCTCTGCAAACCACTGCTAAATTGTGCTTCCTAGCTGTTTTTTTATAAAATCACTTAATCAAATCTAACTCTGATTACATCAGAGTAGGCCAGGTACCCTACACCATAAGAGGGGGTTTGAAATTTTGACTTGTCTACTTAAAGATCACCAAAATCTGATGACAAGGTCAATAACATCCCTGGGTGGGATTGAACCACCAACCCTTTGGTTAATAACCAAACACACTAACCGATTGCACCACAGAGACACTTTGCAAAAGTACATACTGACAAAGGCTAATAAGCATTCATCTAGAACGTTTCCTAGAAAACTTTAAAAAGTCAATAATCTGGAGAGTTTTTGTAAGATGTTTCTTCCATCAACCAATGAAGAAACGCATTGGTACTTTCCCATGATGAGTGAGTGCTTCAGGTTCTCTTGCACTTACATGTGCAGCAGAGTACTGCAATGGAAGCATGCTGGGCCCCTTAACCCAGAGGTAGGCAGATTGAAACTATCCTCTGCTATATGCATTTTTTTTTGTTAATTAAAGTAATCCAAAACTGGGATTGATATTTTTGCTCTTTTATTTTTACTTAAAGTACAATAACTTTTACCATTTTAATTTGTTTTAATAGTATATTGACAGTATTGTTTTCTTTCAAAAATCCACTTAATTTTCTTTACCCTATTATTAAAATGGTAATTGACAAAAACAAACTACATTGTCACCAGAAGAGCAATACAAAATGTACAAGTGATATATTAAAATCATCTTTCCAGCTTGAATTTCAATGATGCATTGGGGCAACGATTTTGTGAGAAACATCTTCACCCTTAAATAAAGATTTTCTTAATTCCTTACCTGTGTGCTAATTAGATATCACCTTGTTTTCACATTAAACAGACTTCCACATGAGAAAGCAGCAAGGATGCAGTGGCGTTAATGTTTCCTGGTGTCAACCTGTATTATTTCAGTAGATATTGAAATGAGGATGCATCTTGCTGCCTTTCCAATGAAGCAAGTTTAATTTAGTAATAGGTGAAAAACCATCCCTACAAAGATGTTAATCAGATACTTGGCTTTGTGGACACTTTTCAGAGAACAAATTTGTTAGCATAAAAATAAAGCCAGAAAATGAAGAGCTGTTAAATCACTCAATTGGATTTTTTTTGCCAGCATATTTCTTTTTCTCTGCAAACCACTGCTAAATTGTGCTTCCTAGCTGTTTTTATAAAATCACTGAATCAAATCTAACTCTGATTACATCAGAGAAGGCCAGGTACCCAATACCATAACAGGGGTTTTTGAAATTTTGACTTGTCTACTTAAAGATCACCAAAATCTGATAACAAGGTCAATTACATCCCTGGGTGGGATTGAACTACCAACCTTTTGGTTAATAGCCGTACACACTAACTGATTGCGCCACAGCGACACTTTGCAAAAGTACATACTGACAAAGGCTAATAAGCATTCATCTAGAACGTTTCCTAGAAAAACTTTAAGTAGTCAATAATCTGGAGAGTTTTTGTAAGATGTTTCTTCCATCAACCAATGAAGAAACACATTGGTACTTTCCCATGATGAGTGAGTACTTCAGGATCTCTTGCAATTACATGTGCAGCAGAGTACTGGAATGGAAGCATGCTGGGTCCATAGCCCAGAGGTAGGCAGATTGAAACTATCCTCTGCTATATGCGTTTTTTTTTGTTAATTAAAGTAATCCAAAACTGGGATTGATATTTTTGCTCTTTTATTTTTACTTAAAGTACAATAACTTTTACCATTTTCATTTGTTTTAATAGTATATTGACAGTATTGTTTTCTTTCAAAAATCCACTTAATTTTCTTTACCCGATTATTAAAATGGTAATTGACAAAAACAAACTACATTGTCACCAGAAGAGCAATACAAAATGTACAAGTGATATATTAAAATAATATTTCCAGCTTGAATTTCAATGATGCATTGGGGCAACGATTTTGTGAGAAACATCTTCACCCTTAAATAAAGATTTTCTTAATTCCTTACCTGTGTGCTAATTAGATATCACCTTGTTTTCACATTAAACAGACTTCCACATGAGAAAGCAGCAAGGATGCAGTGGCGTTAATGTTTCCTGGTGTCAACCTGTATTATTTCAGTAGATATTCAAATGAGGATGCATCTTGCAGCCTTTCCAATGAAGCAAGTTTAATTTAGTAATAGGTGAAAAACCATCCCTACAAAGGTGTTAATCAGAAACTTGGCTTTGTGGACACTTTTCAGAGAACAAATTTGTTAGCATAAAAATAAAGCCAGAAAATGAAGAGCTGTTTAATCACTCAATTGGATTTTTTTGCCAGCATATTTCTTTTTCTCTGCAACCCACTGCTAAATTGTGCTTCCTAGCTGTTTTTATAAAATCACTGAATCAAATCTAACTCTGATTACATCAGAGAAGGCCAGGTACCCTACACCATAAGAGGGGGTTTGAAATTTTGACTTGTCTACATAAAGATCACCAAAATCTGATAACAAGGTCAATTACGTCCCTGGGTGGGATTGAACCACCAACCTTTTGGTTATTAGCCTTACACAGTAACTGATTGCGCCACAGCAACACTTTGCAAAAGTCCATACTGACAAAGGCTAATAAGCATTCATCTAGAACGATTCCTAGAAACATTTTAAAAAGTCAATAATGTGGAGAGTTTTTGTAAGATGTTTCTTCCATCAACCAATGAAGAAACACATTGGTACTTTCCCATGATGAGTGAGTGCTTCAGGATCTCTTGCACTTACATGTGCAGCAGAGTACTGTAATGGAAGCATGCTGGGTCCATAACCCAGAGGTAGGCAGATTGAAACTATCCTCTGCTATATGCATTTTTTTTTGTTAATTAAAGTAATCCAAAACTGGGATTGATATTTTTGCTCTTTTATTTTTACTTAAAGTACAATAACTTTTACCATTTTAATTTGTTTTAATAGTATATTGACAGTATTGTTTTCTTTCAAAAATCCAATTAATTTTCTTTACCCGATTATTAAAATGGTAATTGACAAAAACAAACTACATTGTCACCAGAAGAGCAATACAAAATGTACAAATGATATATTAAAATCATCTTTCCAGCTTGAATTTCAATGATGCATTGGGGCAACGATTTTGTGAGAAACATCTTCACCCTTAAATAAAGATTTTCTTAATTCCTTACCTGTGTGCTAATTAGATATCACCTTGTTTTCACATTAAACAGACTTCCACATGAGAAAGCAGCAAGGATGCAGTGGCGTTAATGTTTCCTGGTGTCAACCTGTATTATTTCAGTAGATATTGAAATGAGGATGCACCTTGCTGCCTTTCCAATGAAGCAAGTTTAATTTAGTAATAGGTGAAAAACCATCCCTACAAAGATGTTAATCAGATACTTGGCTTTGTGGACACTTTTCAGAGAACAAATTTGTTAGCATAAAAATAAAGCCAGAAAATGAAGAGCTATTTAATCACTCAATTGGATTTTTTTGCCAGCATATTTCTTTTTCTCTGCAACCCACTGCTAAATTGTGCTTCCTAGCTGTTTTTATAAAATCACTGAATCAAATCTAACTCTGATTACATCAGAGAAGGCCAGGTACCCTACACCATAACAGGGGTTTTCGAAATTTTGACTTGTCTACATAAAGATCACCAAAATCTGATAACAAGGTCAATTACGTCCCTGGGTGGGATTGAACCACCAACCTTTTGGTTAATAGCCTTACGCAGTAACTGATTGCACCACAGCAACACTTTGCAAAAGTCCATACTGACAAAGGCTAATAAGCATTCATCTAGAACGATTCCTAGAAACATTTTAAAAAGTCAATAATGTGGAGAGTTTTTGTAAGATGTTTCTTCCATCAACCAATGAAGAAACACATTGGTACTTTCCCATGATGAGTGAGTGCTTCAGGATCTCTTGCACTTACATGTGCAGCAGAGTACTGTAATGGAAGCATGCTGGGTCCATAACCCAGAGGTAGGCAGATTGAAACTATCCTCTGCTATATGCATTTTTTTTTTTGTTAATTAAAGTAATCCAAAACTGGGATTGATATTTTTGCTCTTTTATTTTTACTTAAAGTACAATAACTTTTACCATTTTAATTTGTTTTAATAGTATATTGACAGTATTGTTTTCTTTCAAAAATCCACTTAATTTTCTTTACCCGATTATTAAAATGGTAATTGACAAAAACAAACTACATTATCACCAGAAGAGCAATATAAAATGTTCAAGTAATATATTAAAATCATCTTTCCAGCTTGGATTTCAATGATGCATTGGGGCAACGATTTTGTGAGAAACATCTTCACCCTTAAATAAAGATTTTCTTAATTCCTTACCTGTGTGCTAATTAGAGATCACCTTGTTTTCACATTAAACAGACTTCCACATGAGAAAACAGCAAAGATGCAGTGGCGTTAATGTTTCATGGTGTCAACCTGTATTATTTCCGTAGATATTGAAATGAGGATACATCTTGCTGCCTTTCCAATGAAGCAAGTTTAATTTAGTAATAGGTGAAAAACCATCCCTACAAAGATGTTAATCAGATACTTGGCTTTGTGGACACTTTTCAGAGAACAAATTTGTTATCATAAAAATAAAGCCAGAAAATGAAGAGCTGTTTAATCACTCAATTGGATTTTTCTGCCAGCATTTTTCTTTTTCTCTGCAACCCACTGCTAAATTGTGCTTCCTAGCTGTTTTTTTTATAAAATCACTTAATTAAATCTAACTCTGATTACATCAGAGAAGGCCAGGTACCCTACACCATAAGAGGGGGTTTGCAATTTTGACTTGTCTACTTAAAGATCACCAAAATCTGATAACAAGGTCAATTACGTCCCTGGGTGGGATTGAACCACCAACCTTTTGGTTAATAGCCGTACACACTAACTGATTGCGCCACAGCGACACTTTGCAAAAGTACATACTGACAAAGGCTGATAAGCATTCATCTAGAACGTTTCCAAGAAAAACTTTAAATAGTCAATAATCTGGAGAGTTTTTGTAAGATGTTTCTTCCATCAACCAATGAAGAAACACATTGGTACTTTCCCATGATGAGTGAGTGCTTCAGGATCTCTTGCAATTACATGTGCAGCAGAGTACTGTAATGGAAGCATGCTGGGTCCATAGCCCAGAGGTAGGCAGATTGAAACTATCCTCTGCTATATGCATTTTTTTTTTGTTAATTAAAGTAATCCAAAACTGGGATTGATATTTTTGCTCTTTTATTTTTACTTAAAGTACAATAACTTTTACCATTTTAATTTGTTTTAATAGTATATTGACAGTATTGTTTTCTTTCAAAAATCCACTTAATTTTCTTTACCTGATTATTAAAATGGTAATTGACAAAAATAAACTGATGAGGATACTACTGCAGTCTTTGTTTCGTCTGTACCCGCTGAAAGAGCAGCAAAAGGTGGAGATCTTGATGGGACAGTTGAAAGGGCTTGCACTTAGAGAGGTTACTTCCTGGCCTACTGAAGAGAAGAAGACTGTGGACCAGATCCTCAACAGGCTTGCTACCACATTTGACACAAGGACAGTGTCAGAACTTAAAATGCACTTCTTTGCTCGAAAGCAACAACCAGGAGAGTCACTACGGGGCTATGCCCTCAGCTTGCAGGAAGCACTCAGAGATGTTCAGCAAGCAGACCCTGAGCAAGTGCATGACAAAGAGAAAATGTTATTGGACCAGTTCACTGAAGGTGCAAGGGGCGAATTTGTAAAACTCAGCTGCGACTATTGAGATTGCAGAAGCCTGGAAGCACATTCCTGGATTTTAAAGAGGCTGCGATTAAAGTTCTAGGCTCCAGTCTTACTTCAGGGGCTGTTCCACAAGAGTCTATTCCAGAGATGCCACGGTATCAAGAGAATTCTGATGCCCAGGAGTCAAGTTTTAAAGGAGCTACTTACCCACCTACAGTAAAAGGAGTGACAGTGCCATGTTCAAAGACATGCATATTTGACTCTTCTAGTGAGTTACGAAGTCTGCTGGCTGAACTGACACGTGGTGTGACAGAGATGCGCAGAGACCTGCAGATTCTGAAGAGACAGCAGGCACTGCTCCATGAAGAAATGGAATGGTGCCAGGAGAGGAGACCACTGAACAGTTCCCAATGGGACCTACATAGAAACAGGGAGACACTTTTTTCCAACCACTTTGCCTCCCAAAGGCGACCCATTTTTCAAAGCTGTGAAGGAAGCGGACAAATTAAGAGAGAATTTGAGCAGCCAGATCATTTAAACTCCAAATTCATGTGGTTAACCCGTTATGTTAGCCAAAGCCCGGTGGTTCAAGTTTGCATCAATGGAGTCTCAATGCCCGCTCTCTTAGACACTGGATCACAAGTGACCACAATACAAGCAACACAGTTTGAGCAGCATTGGACTGAGGAACAGATGTTTCCGTCAACTTCCACATTGATAAACCCGATTGCAAGCAATGGGCACTGCATCCCTTGCAAAGGATACTCGGAAGCTGAAATTCAAATCGGACGAACAGTGCTACCACAGCAAGGCTTCATCATCACCACTGCCCAAGATGATGGATTGCCTCCAGTGATAGTGGGCATGAATGTGTTGCGGAACTGCTGTGAGGAGCTCGTAGCAGCACTCCAAGGAGAGTTTCAAACTGACAAGCTCCAGGAGAAACAAGGCCTTCAACCTGGGATAGCCAAACAAAAGGGAAGAATGATAACAGGATTATCTGTAAGAGAGGAACATGAAAAAAATAAGGCTAGCCAAATAATGATAGAAATGCCCATCTCCAGTGTCCAGATTATCCGAAAGAATGCTTCAATGTTAGGCATGAATAATATAGCATCCAGTTCTAGAAACTGTGAGCAACCTATTCAAGGAACCAGTTTTGACCACCTGCAAGATAAAAGTCAGATGATAAGACACCTCAAAGCCTTACTGAAGATTGGGAAATACCTGACCAAGCGACAAAGGCAAGAATCCTCGCCAGAACTCCTGAAGTTGTTGAGACAGCGAGAAAGGCTGTTTGAAGAGAAAGGACAGTTGGTTCGATGTAGTGTGGATCCTAATACTCATTATAGGATCAGTCAACTTGTAATTCCAAGACAAAGTGCTTGTTATGTGCTTGAAGAATATCACGACAAGTCAGGTCACCCTGGGTGCAAAAGGATGGAAACAAGCATCTGGAAAAAGTTCTTTTGGGTTGAAATGAGGGAAGACATCAAGAGATGGTGCCGAAACTGTCCAACCTGTTCTGTAAGAAGAACCTTGCTGCCTCTTTCTCTCCAGAATCCATTGTCCCAAACCAGCTGTGATACTGAATCCCAAGATGGAATGGAAGAGGCTCATAAAATGTATTTACAGCAGACTAAGGTGGTTTGTCACCGACAAGGAGGCAAGAAGACTAGGGCTTGCAAAACAGAAAACCACCATAGTCAGCTGCAGTTTTGTACAGCATGTCCCAAAGACAGTTTAGAAAGAGTTCAATACTCATCCATGGCAGGGGGGTTGAGGTTTCCTAGACAAACTTTTCAAGACCATATACTGTCCAGATTTCAACCGATTGCTCCAGGAGCATGTGTTAATGTACTATAGCACAAAAGGAATTATACCTATCAGATACTGATGTTAAAAATGTTGATAAATGTTAATGTTTCAGACATAATCTGTGTTCACTAATGAATGTGACTGGATATAGTGAGAAGTTTATATAGGGATAAAACCAAAATGCGTGAGGACACGCATGTTTTGGGGGGGGGGCACGTGTGATATCCCATAACAACAAGGACATTTTTGACAACAGTGTAGTTGCCTGTGCCATTTTAAATAAAGTTTATTTAAAAGAAAATTGAACAGCAGTTTGAGAAGTCAGTTGGAGCCATGGTGAGGAAAGAGCTGGCGACGCCATTACGCAGAGATGAGCAGCTGAGAGAGGGGAGACAAATAAGCTGAAAATTGCATGAGAGAGTAAGCAGTAGTGCAAAATACAGCAGTGGAAGTGCAGCAATTAACAAGTAAGAACGCCATGACACTCTCAGCCAAGAGAGTGCACAGCAAGTGTCAGAGACAGGAGAGTATAAAGCCTTTATACCAATGCTGACTGGCCTACATCTGAGGGGAAACTGCCTCAGAAACATCTATTGACTGGGTGAGATAAATCCATATTTATACTGAAACCTACTCCACTGCAAAGGACATTATCCTATATTTACTATACCTATGCAGCGATTTACATGGGAAGCAGCTCCAGTTTGTTTTAAACAATCATCTTTACTACACAGAGCTACAATATTTTGTTCACAGCTAAAGGAGACAATAGCTGCATATAACTATGTAACAACATAACCGGGCCCCAACGTGCACATAGAGACTCCCTGCAGTGACACCAATGTTATCTGGGACTTAAATATTGTCTGCATAAGTTGATTTCTATTACTAAGCAACATAGTATTAATCTCAGATTTAGTTATATTACCATTTGTGTAATGACTTAAAGTGTATATGGTGTCTGTGTTTAAGTTGCTTGAATCAAATCTTTCCCTTCCCTACTGTAATCAGTTCCTTTTCTGAGTTATGTGGTAAACCATTTATTCTTTCATACAAAGCCCTGCCTGCCTTTCTTTGTGTCTGGGGAAACCTTGCCTCTCTGCCAGGAATAGAGAAGAGCTGCTGCTGAAGGAGGAATAGTCCATCAAGGTATCCCTGACCTGTTCCACATAGTTTACACACTTGTTATACCGGGGTGTTACATTGTGTGTGACTGACCTTAGGAAGAAACCGGAGCCTCCGCTGCAGTGACCCAGCAACCAGGGCACGGGAGTATACAGTGCCGCTGGGAGTGATGAAGCTGCAGTAAAGATGTCTATTAGACCTAGCCTGCTGCAGCCCTTGTAGATTCTCATAAAAAAAGTTCTTCTTTTCTTGTCAAAATTAATAGCTAAGAATAGGCTGCTTGAGGCAGGCCCCTGTTAAGTGGCCTGCTACTGAAGGCAACAACTACAAACTGAGCTCCCTGTTCATGGAAGCGGGGTTATAGAGGAGAATGCGCTGAGCATCTTGGGAACAGTCAAAAGCTTTGAGCCGGTTGGTGCCTCAGATCAAGATCCTACTCTACACCCCAATGTGAATCCTTGTGGAGTCCAGTGTACCCCACAGAAGAAATTAATGTGTCACACCCATTGGCAGCAACCTTAGAATAGCTGCTGACGGGCACAATTGAGAAAGGAAGGGGGGGGACATTTGAATCCAGCACATAGATGCAATTCAAATATGTAATTTGAACCTTCCTATTTTAAAATATAATGGATGAACCTCACCCTGTGAGAACAATCTTCATGATATAGAGATCTCATATGCAAAATAAGTATGAGTTGGGATAGGGCTGGGGAGGGTGGCTGCTCGGGCAGCCCCTCCCCCGTCAAGTTAAGGAGATTCAACTGAGGAAGCACAAGGGAACTCTCGTCTGGGGACAACAACTGCAGGGAGACCACATCTTTTCAGATGAACATGGGAGGGCGGAAGGCTGCCTAATACTGAAGCACCATCAAATATCAAACCATATGCAATAACTAGTACAAGCATTCCTGGGGGAAGGTCTGCAGGAGACGAATTTGCATACGGTGATGTCATCCAAGCAGTGGGCCAAAGTTGGCTGGAACCCTCATCTGCATATGAAAAGAGAAAAGGGTTATGCAGGGCATGGCGGCCTTTTGCGGCGCTTGGATGACCCCTAGTTCGCATTAAACACCTCCACCCTCCTTCGGTGTGGGGCTCATGTTGACTATGCCCCAGCCCCTGAAGCATTCAAGCTGATTTCTTGCAGCAGCTGGGCACTGTAACAGCTCCAGAGCTGCTCTGTAAGGCAAATAAAAGGGTGTGGGCCCTGCAGCACTACCTGTAGTTCGCATTGTGCGTTGGAAGGCACAAAGTAATCAGACGGGAGAAGTCAGGATAGTGCGCAAGGGCATAGAAGGGAGCGGCTCAAGAAAAGAGAAGTGGAAACAGACAGCAAACTAGGCTGGAGAGAGACAAAGAGATCTGAATTATACGAGAGCCGACCAGGGGAAACACAAATTATGCAGTCAAGTTTCCCACATTTGGGGAAATCGCAGGGGCAGCACAGCCAGAGTGCAATGGGTGAGCCTTGCCCTGGGAGAAGCACCTTCAAGATCATAGTATCTCACCTGGCAGGTAAGTAGGAGTTGGGCTAGAGCTGGGGAGGGTCGCTGCTCGGGCACCCCCCTGTCAAGTGAAGGAGATCCAACTGAGGCAGCACAATGGAACTCTCGAAAGAAGAACAAGGCTAGAGGAAGATCTGAGACAAAGAAATCTGACTTTTACCAGAGCTGACCAGCGGAAAACACAAACACAGTCCCCCACTACCACAAATAATGCAGGCGAGTTTCCCACATTTGGGGAAATCACAGGGGTCAGCATACCCAGAATGCAATGAATGAACCTCACCCTGGGTGAACAATCTTCATGACCATGGTGTCTCCTATGCAAAATAAGTATGATTTGGGATAGGGCTGGGGAGGGCCGCTGCTCAGGCACATCTCTGTCAAGTAAAGTTAATTCAACTGAGGCAGCACAAGGGAACTCTCATCTGGGGACAACAACTGCAGGGAGAACACATATTTTCAGATGAACATGGGAGGGCAGAAGGCTGCCTAATACTGAAGCACCCCCAAACAACAAACCAAATGCAACAACTAGTGCAAGCATTCCTGGGGGAAGGCCTGCAGCAGATGGATTTGCATATGGTGATGTTATCCAAGCAGTGGGTCAAAGTTGGCTTCAACCCTCATCTGCATATGAAAAGAGAAAAGGGGCGTGCAGGGCATGGCGGCCTTTTGCGCTGCTTGGATGACCCCTAGATCGCATTAAACACCCCCACCCTCCTTTGGTGTGGGGCTCATGTTGGCCATGCCCCATCCCATGAAGCATTCAAGCTGATTTCTTGCAGCAGCTGGGCACTGTAACAGCTCCAGAGCTGCTCTGTAAGGCAAGTAAAAGGGTGTGGGCCCTGCAGCACTACCTGTAGTTTGCATTGTGCATTGGAAGGCACAAAGTAAGCAGACGGGAGGAGAAGTCAGGATAGTGCACAAGGGTATAGAAGGGAGGGGCTCAAGAAAAGAGAAGTGGAAACAGACAGCAAACTAGGCTGGAGAGAGACCTGAGACAAAGAGATCTGAATTATACGAGAGCCGACCAGGGGAAACACAAATTATGCAGTCAAGTTTCCCACATTTGGGGAAATTGCAGGGGCAGCACACCCAGAGTGCAATGGGTGAGCCTTGCCCTGGGAGAAGCACCTTCATGATCATAGTATCTCACCTGGCAGGTAAGTAGGAGTTGGGCTAGAGCTGGGGAGGGTCGCTGCTCGGACACCCCCCTGTCAAGTGAAGGAGATCCAACTGAGGCAGCACAAAGGAACTCTCGAAAGAAGAACAAGGCTAGAGGAAGATCTGAGACAAAGAAATTTGACTTTTACCAGAGCTGACCAGAGGAAAGCACAAACACAGTCCACCACTACCACAAATAATGCAGTCGAGTTTCCCACATTTGGGGAAATCACAGGGGTCAGCATACCCAGAGTGCAATGAATGAACCGCACCCTGGGAGAACAATCTTCATAACAATGGTATCTCCTATGCAAAATAAGTATGATTTGGGATATGGCTGGGGAGGGCCGCTGCTCAGGCACATCTCTGTCAAGTAAAGGAGATTCAACTGAGGCAGCACAAGGGAACTCTCATCTGGGGACAACAACTGCAGGGAGAACACATATTTTCAGATGAACATGGGAGGGCAGAAGGCTGCCTAATACTGAAGCACCCCCAAACAACAAACCAAATGCAACAACTAGTGCAAGCATTCCTGGGGGAAGGCCTGCAGCAGATAGATTTGCATATGGTGATGTCATCCAAGCAGTGGGTCAAAGTTGGCTTCAACCCTCGTCTGCATATGAAAAGAGAAAAGGGGCGTGCAGGGCATGGTGGCCTTTTGCGGCACTTGGCTGACCCCTAGTTTGCATTAAACACCTCCACCCTCCTTCGGTGTGGGGCTCATGTTGGCTATGCCCCAGCCCCTGAAGCATTCAAGCTGATTTCTTGCAGCAGCTGGGCACTGTAACAGCTCCAGAGCTGCTCTGTAAGGCAAGTAAAAGGTTGTGGGCCCTGCAGCACTACCTGTAGTTCGCATTGTGCGTTGGAAGGCACAAAGTAAGCAGAAAGGAGGAGAAGTCAGGATAGTGCGCAAGGGCATAGAAGGGAGCTGCTGAAGAAAAGAGAAGTGGAAACAGACAGCAAACTAGGCTGGAGAGAGACCTGAGACAAAGAGATCTGAATTATACGAGACCTGACCAGGGGAAACACAAATTATGCAGTCAAGTTTCCCACATTTGGGGAAATCGCAGGAGCAGCACACCCAGAGTGCAATGGGTGAGCCTTGCCCTGGGAGAAGCACCTTCATGATCATAGTATCTCACCTGGCAGGTAAGTAGGAGTTGGGCTAGAGCTGGGGAGGGTCGCTGCTCGGGCACCCCCCTGTCAAGTGAAGGAGATCCAACTGAGGCAGCACAAAGGAACTCTCGAAAGAAGAACAAGGCTAGAGGAAGATCTGAGACAAAGAAATCTGACTTTTACCAGAGCTGACCAGAGGAAAGCACAAACACAGTCCACCACTACCACAAATAATGCAGTCGAGTTTCCCACATTTGGGGAAATCACAGGGGTCAGCATACCCAGAGTGCAATGAATGAACCGCACCCTGGGAGAACAATCTTCATAACAATGGTATCTCCTATGCAAAATAAGTATGATTTGGGATATGGCTGGGGAGGGCCGCTGCTCAGGCACATCTCTGTCAAGTAAAGGAGATTCAACTGAGGCAGCACAAGGGAACTCTCATCTGGGGACAACAACTGCAGGGAGAACACATATTTTCAGATGAACATGGGAGGGCAGAAGGCTGCCTAATACTGAAGCACCCCCAAACAACAAACCAAATGCAACAACTAGTGCAAGCATTCCTGGGGGAAGGCCTGCAGCAGATAGATTTGCATATGGTGATGTCATCCAAGCAGTGGGTCAAAGTTGGCTTCAACCCTCGTCTGCATATGAAAAGAGAAAAGGGGCGTGCAGGGCATGGTGGCCTTTTGTGGCACTTGGCTGACCCCTAGTTTGCATTAAACACCTCCACCCTCCTTCGGTGTAGGGCTCATGTTGGCTATGCCCCAGCCCCTGAAGCATTCAAGCTGATTTCTTGCAGCAGCTGGGCACTGTAACAGCTCCAGAGCTGCTCTGTAAGGCAAGTAAAAGGGTGTGGGCCCTGCAGCACTACCTGTAGTTCGCATTGTGCGTTGGAAGGCACAAAGTAAGCAGAAAGGAGGAGAAGTCAGGATAGTGCGCAAGGGCATAGAAGGGAGCGGCTCAAGAAAAGAGAAGTGGAAACAGACAGCAAACTAGGCTGGAGAGAGACCAGAGACAAAGAGATCTGAATTATACGAGACCTGACCAGGGGAAACACAAATTATGCAGTCAAGTTTCCCACATTTGGGGAAATCGCAGGGGCAGCACACCCAGAGTGCAATGGGTGAGCCTTGCCCTGGGAGAAGCACCTTCATGATCATAGTATCTCACCTGGCAGGTAAGTAGGAGTTGGGCTAGAGCTGGGGAGGGTCGCTGCTCGGGCACCCCCCTGTCAAGTGAAGGAGATCCAACTGAGGCAGCACAAGGAAACTCTCGAAAGAAGAACAAGGCTAGAGGAAGATCTGAAACAAAGAAATCTGACTTTTACCAGAGATCAGAGGAAAACACAAACACAGTCCCCCACTACCAACAAATAAAGCAGTCGCGTTTCCCACATTTGGGGAAATCACAGGGGTCAGCATACCCAGAATGCAATGAATGAACCTCACCCTGGGAGAGTAATCTTCATGACCATGGTATCTCCTATGCAAAATAAGTATGATTTGGGATAGGGCTGGGGAGGGCCGCTGCTCATGCACATCTCTGTCAAGTAAAGGAGATTCAACTGAGGCAGCACAAGGGAACTCTCATCTGGGGACAACAACTGCAGGGAGAACACATATTTTCAGATGAACATGGGAGGGCAGAAGGCTGCCTAATACTGAAGCACCCCCAAACAACAAACCAAATGCAACAACTAGTGCAAGCATTCCTGGGGGAAGTTCTGCAGAAGACGGATTTGCATACGGTGATGTCATCCAAGCAGTGGGTCAAAGTTGGCTTCAACCCTCATCTGCATATGAAAAGAGAAAAGGGGCGTGCAGGGCATGGCGGCCTTTTGCGGTGCTTGGATGACCCCTAGTTCGCATTAAACACCCCACCCTCCTTTGGTGTGGGGCTCATGTTGGCCATGCCCCATCCCCTGAAGCATTCAAGCTGATTTATTGCAGCAGCTGGGCACTGTAACAGCTCCAGAGCTGCTCTGAACGGCAAGTAAAAGGGTGTGGGCCCTGCAGCACTACCTGTAGTTTGCATTGTGCATTGGAAGGCACAAAGTAAGCAGACGGGAGAAGTCAGGATAGTGCGCAAGGGCATAGAAGGGAGCGGCTCAAGAAAAGAGAAGTTGAAACAGACAGCAAACTAGGCTGGAGAGAGACCTGAGACAAAGAGATCTGAATTATACGAGAGCCGACCAGGGGAAACACAAATTATGCAGTCAAGTTTCCCACATTTGGGGAAATCGCAGGAGCAGCACACCCAGAGTGCAATGGGTGAGCCTTGCCCTGGGAGAAGCACCTACATGATCATAGTATCTCACCTGCCAGGTAAGTAGAAGTTGGGCTAGAGCTGGGGAGGGTCGCTGCTCGGGTACCCCCCTGTCAAGTGAAGGAGATCCAACTGAGGCAGCACAAGGGAACTCTCGAAAGAAGAACAAGGCTAAAGGAAGATCTGAGACAAAGAAATCTGACTTTTACCAGAGCTGACCAGAGGAAAGCACAAACACAGTCCCCCACTACCACAAATAAAGCAGTCGAGTTTCCCACATTTGGGGAAATCACAGGGGTCAGCATACCCAGAATGCAATGAATGAACCTCACCGTGGGAGAACAATCTTCATGACCATGGTATCTCCTATGCAAAATAAGCATGATTTGGGATAGGGCTGGGGAGGGCCGCTGCTCAGGCACATCTCTGTCAAGTAAAGGAGATTCAACTGAGGCAGCACAAGGGAACTCTCATCTGGGGACAACAACTGCAGGGAGAACACATATTTTCAGATGAACATGGGAGGGCAGAAGGCTGCCTAATACTGAAGCACCCCCAAACAACAAACCAAATGCAACAACTAGTGCAAGCATTCCTGGGGGAAGGCCTGCAGCAGATGGATTTGCATACGGTGATGTCATCCAAGCAGTGGGTCAAAGTTGGCTTCAACCCTCGTCTGCATATGAAAAGAGAAAAGGGGCGTGCAGGGCATGGCGGCCTTTTGCGGCGCTTGGATGACCCCTAGTTCGCATTAAACACCTCCACCCTCCTTCGGTGTGGGGCTCATGTTGGCTATGCCCCAGCCCCTGAAGCATTCAAGCTGATTTCTTGCAGCAGCTGGGCACTGTAACAGCTCCAGAGCTGCTCTGTACGGCAAGTAAAAGGGTGTGGGCCCTGCAGCACTACCTGTAGTTTGCATTGTGCATTGGAAGGCACAAAGTAAGCAGACAGGAGGAGAAGTCAGGATAGTGCACAAGGGTATAAAAGGGAGGGGCTCATGAAAAAAGAAGTGGAAACAGACAGCAAACTAGGCTGGAGAGAGACCTGAGACAAAGAGATCTGAATTATACGAGAGCCGACCAGGGGAAACACAAATTATGCAGTCAAGCTTCCCACATTTGGGGAAATCAGAGTGCAATGGGTGAGCCTTGCCCTGGGAGAAGCACCTTCATGATCATAGTATCTCACCTGGCAGGTAAGTAGGAGTTGGGCTAGAGCTGGGGAGGGTCGCTGCTCGGGCACCCCTCTGTCAAGTGAAAGAGATCCAACTGAGGCAGCACAAGGAAACTCTCGAAAGAAGAACAAGGCTAGAGGAAGATCTGAGACAAATAAATCTGACTTTTACCAGAGCTGACCAGAGGAAAGCACAAACACAGTCCCCCACTACCACAAATAATGCAGTCGAGTTTCCCACATTTTGGAAATCACAGGGGTCAGCATACCCAGAATGCAATGAATGAACCTCACCCTGGGAGAACAATCTTCATGACCATGGTATCTCCTATGCAAAATAAGTATGATTTGGGATAGGGCTGGGGAGGGCCGCTGCTCAGGCACATCTCTGTCAAGTAAAGGAGATTCCACTGAGGCAGCACAAGGGAACTCTCATCTGGGGACAACAACTGCAGGGAGAACACATATTTTCAGATGAACATGGGAGGGCAGAAGGCTGCCTAATACTGAAGCACCCCCAAACAACAAACCAAATGCAACAACTAGTGCAAGCATTCCTGGGGGAAGGCCTGCAGCAGATGGATTTGCATACGGTGATGTCATCCAAGCAGTGGGTCAAAGTTGGCTTCAACCCTCGTCTGCATATGAAAAGAGAAAAGGGGCGTGCAGGGCATGGCGGCCTTTTGCGGCGCTTGGATGACCCCTAGTTCACATTAAACACCTCCACCCTCCTTCGGTGTGGGGCTCATGTTGGCTGTGCCCCAGCCCCTGAAGCATTCAAGCTGATTTCTTGCAGTAGCTGGGCACTGTAACAGCTCCAGAGCTGCTCTGTACGGCAAGTAAAAGGGTGTGGGCCCTACAGCACTACCTGTAGTTTGCATTGTGCATTGGAAGGCACAAAGTAAGCAGACAGGAGGAGAAGTCAGGATAGTGCACAAGGGTATAAAAGGGAGGGGCTCATGAAAAAAGAAGTGGAAACAGACAGCAAACTAGGCTGGAGAGAGACCTGAGACAAAGAGATCTGAATTATACGAGAGCCGACCAGGGGAAACACAAATTATGCAGTCAAGCTTCCCACATTTGGGGAAATCGCAGGGGCACCACACCCAGAGTGCAATGGGTGAGCCTTGCCCTGGGAGAAGCACCTTCATGATCATAGTATCTCACCTGGCAAGTAAGTAGGAGTTGGGCTAGAGCTGGGGAGGGTCGCTGCTCGGGCACCCCCCTGTCAAGTGAAAGAGATCCAACTGAGGCAGCACAAGGGAACTCTCGAAAGAAGAACAAGGCTAGAGGAAGATCTGAGACAAATAAATCTGACTTTTACCAGAGCTGTCCAGAGGAAAGCACAAACACAGTCCCCCACTACCACAAATAATGCAGTTGAGTTTCCCACATTTGGGGAAATCACAGGGGTCAGCATACCCAGAATGCAATGAATGAACCTCACCCTGGGAGAACAATCTTCATGACCATGGTATCGCCTATGCAAAATAAGTATGATTTGGGATAGGGCTGGGGAGGGCCGCTGCTCAGGCACATCTCTGTCAAGTAAAGGAGATTCAACTGAGGCAGCACAAGGGAACTCTCATCTGGGGACAACAAATGCAGGGAGAACACATATTTTCAGATAAACATGGGAGGGCAGAAGGCAGCCTAATACTGAAGCACCCCCAAACAACAAACCAAATGCAACAACTAGTACAAGCATTCCTGGGGGAAGGCCTGCAGCAGATGGATTTGCATATGGTGATGTCATCCAAGCAGTGGGTCAAAGTTGGCTTCAACCCTCGTCTGCATATGAAAAGAGAAAAGGGGCGTGCAGGGCATGGCGGCCTTTTGCGGCGCTTGGATGACCCCTAGTTCGCATTAAACACCTCCACCCTCCTTCGGTGTGGGGCTCATGTTGGCTATGCCCCAGCCCCTGAAGCATTCAAGCTGATTTCTTGCAGCAGCTGGGCACTGTAACAGCTCCAGAGCTGCTCTGAACGGCAAGTAAAAGGGTGTGGGCCCTGCAGCACTACCTGTAGTTTGCATTGTGCATTGGAAGGCACAAAGTAAGCAGACGGGAGAAGTCAGGATAGTGCGCAAGGGCATAGAAGGGAGCGGCTCAAGAAAAGAGAAGTTGAAACAGACAGCAAACTAGGCTGGAGAGAGACCTGAGACAAAGAGATCTGAATTATACGAGAGCAGACCAGGGGAAACACAAATTATGCAGTCAAGTTTCCCACATTTGGGGAAATCGCAGGAGCAGCACACCCAGAGTGCAATGGGTGAGCCTTGCCCTGGGAGAAGCACCTACATGATCATAGTATCTCACCTGCCAGGTAAGTAGAAGTTGGGCTAGAGCTGGGGAGGGTCGCTGCTCGGGTACCCCCCTGTCAAGTGAAGGAGATTCAACTGAGGCAGCACAAGGGAACTCTCGAAAGAAGAACAAGGCTAGAGGAAGATCTGAGACAAATAAATCTGACTTTTACCAGAGCTGACCAGAGGAAAGCACAAACACAGTCCCCCACTACCACAAATAATGCAGTCGAGTTTCCCACATTTGGGGAAATCACAGGGGTCAGCATACCCAGAATGCAATGAATGAACCTCACCCTGGGAGAACAATCTTCATGACCATGGTATCTCCTATGCAAAATAAGTATGATTTGGGAAAGGGCTGGGGAGGGCCGCTGCTCAGGCACATCTCTGTCAAGTAAAGGAGATTCAACTGAGGCAGCACAAGGGAACTCTCATCTGGGGACAACAACTGCAGGGAGAACACATATTTTCAGATGAACATGGGAGGGCAGAAGGCTGCCTAATAATGAAGCACCCCCAAACAACAAACCAAATGCAACAACTAGTGCAAGCATTCCTGGGGGAAGGCCTGCAGCAGATGGATTTGCATACGGTGATGTCATCCAAGCAGTGGGTCAAAGTTGGCTTCAACCCTCGTCTGCATATGAAAAGAGAAAAGGGGCGTGCAGGGCATAGCGGCCTTTTGCGGCACTTGGATGACCCCTAGTTCGCATTAAACACCTCCACCCTCCTTCGGTGTGGGGCTCATGTTGGCTATGCCCCAGCCCCTGAAGCATTCAAGCTGATTTCTTGCAGCAGCTGGGCACTGTAACAGCTCCAGAGCTGCTCTGTACGGCAAGTAAAAGGGTGTGGGCCCTGCAGCACTACCAGTAGTTTGCATTGTGCATTGGAAGGCACAAAGTAAGCAGACAAGAGGAGAAGTCAGGATAGTGCACAAGGGTATAAAAGGGAGGGGCTCATGAAAAAAGAAGTGGAAACAGACAGCAAACTAGGCTGGAGAGAGACCTGAGACAAAGAGATCTGAATTATACGAGAGCCGACCAGGGGAAACACAAATTATGCAGTCAAGCTTCCCACATTTGGGGAAATCGCAGGGGCACCACACCCAGAGTGCAATGGGTGAGCCTTGCCCTGGGAGAAGCACCTTCATGATCATAGTATCTCACCTGGCAGGTAAGTAGGAGTTGGGCTAGAGCTGGGGAGGGTCGCTACTCGGGCACCCCCCTGTCAAGTGAAAGAGATCCAACTGAGGCAGCACAAGGGAACTCTCGAAAGAAGAACAAGGCTAGAGGAAGATCTGAGACAAATAAATCAGACTTTTACCAGAGCTGACCAGAGGAAAGCACAAACACAGTCCCCCACTACCACAAATAATGCAGTCGAGTTTCCCACATTTGGGGAAATCACAGGGGTCAGCATACCCAGAATGCAATGAATGAACCTCACCCTGGGAGAACAATCTTCATGACCATGGTATCGCCTATGCAAAATAAGTATGATTTGGGATAGGGCTGGGGAGGGCCGCTGCTCAGGCACATCTCTGTCAAGTAAAGGAGATTCAGCTGAGGCAGCACAAGGGAACTCTCATCTGGGGACAACAACTGCAGGGAGAACACATATTTTCATATAAAAATCTTGGTCATGCTCTGGTTTCTCTTCAGAACGAACAAATCTTTCGCCTCTTACTAAAGATTTCCGTGGAGAGGAGCAAAACCGAGTTTTATCTCAATTTTTGCATGCCCCATCTTTTTGGGGTTTCTTTTACCGGTTTAAAGATAGAATGAGTGTGCTTTAATGTAAGCTCATTTGCATAGAAATGACAGTAAATGTTTATTTATGTTCAAACAGAACTTTCTTGACCATGCTACTTGCTTTAAAGATCTGGGAGCACATGGAATACAGTACAAACCATGCTTATAGCAAGGAGAAGCCAGGTGAGAAATCTGCTTTCTTTCAAATTGGGCACTCACTTTGATCTGAATGAGGACTGCTGGCACAGCACTCAGGCGACAGGTGGAATCTTGGTCATGCTCTGGTTTCTCTTCAGAACGAACAAATCTTTCGCCTTTTATTAAAGATTATCCGTGGAGAGGAGCAAAACTGAATTTTATCTCAATTTTTGCATGCCCCATATTATTGGGGTTTCTTTTATCAGTTTAAAGACAGAACGAGTGTGCTTTCTTGTTAGCTTTAATGTAAGTTTATTTGCATAACAATGACAATAAATGTCTGTTTCTTTTCAAGCAGAACTTTCTTGACCATACTAATTGCTTGAAAGATCTGGGAGCACATGGAAAAGAGTACAAACCATGTTTATAGCAAGGGGAAGCCTGGTGAGAAATCTGCTTTCTTTCTTTCAAATTGGGTGCTCACTTTGAGCTGAATGAGGACTGCTGGCATGGCACTCAGGCGACAGGTGGAATCTTGGTCATGCTCTGGTTTCTCTTCAGAACGAACAAATCTTTCGCCTTTTACTAAAGATTTCCGTGGAGAGGAGCAAAACTGAGTTTTATCTCAATTTTTGCATGCCCCATATCATACCTCCCAACTGTCCCGATTTTCGCGGGACAGTCCCGTTTTTTGGGGACTGTCCCGCTGTCCCACCTGCGGGCCGCAGTGTCCCGCGGTGGGGAGGACAATTGGGAGGCTCTGTCTGTCGCTGCCCTGCTTAGCAGAGCAGCGGTGAATAGACGCTGTGCGCATGCGCACAGCGTCTATTCACTGAAGTCAGAGGGAGAGGTGGCATGCCAGCGGCTCACAGAGCGCTGGGCATGCCCGCTCAGTGCCGAAAACGGGGGCGTGACTCGCGATCGCGGGTCCTCCCGCGAAGCCACGCCCCCTTTTACTTAGGCCACACCCTTTTTGGGAGCGCGCGCGACTTCGCCGCGCGTGTGTCCCTCTTTGCGAGCCGACAAAGTTGGGAGGTATGCCCATATTATTGGGGTTTCTTTTATCAGTTTAAAGACAGAACGAGTTTGCTTTCTTGTTAGCTTTAATGTAAGTTTATTTGCATAACAATGACAGTAAATGTTTGTTTCTTTTCAAACAGAACTTTCTTGACCATGCTACTTGCTTGAAAGATCTGGGAGCACATGGAAAACAGTACAAACCATGCAGTATCACAAGAGCCTTTATTTGATCTTTCATGAAGATAGAGCAGAATTGAGGACACGTCAACAATTTCTGCCGAAGGTGGTTCATCTTTCCACATGGTGCCTTTGGCCACTGACACCTTCGTTGAGTCAAAGTCTCTGGCTGTGGTCAGAACTTTGAAAATTTATGTCACCAGAACGGTTCAGATTAGGAAAACAGAGGCTCTGTTTGTCCTGTATGCTCCCAACAGGATTGGGTGTCCTGCTTCCATGTAGACCATTATGCGCTGGATCTGTGGTAAGATTCAGCATGCTCATTCCATGGCAGGATTGCCGTTACTGAATTAGGTGAAGACCCATTCTACTAGAAAGGTGGGTTCATCCTGGGCAGCTGGTCGGGGAGTCTCGGCATTGCAACTTTGCCGAGCAGCTATTTAGTAAACACTTTTGCTAAGTTTTACAAGTTTGATACCTTGGCCGATGATAACTTCAAGTTGGGTCATTCGGTGCTGCAGAGTCGTACGCACTCTTCCACCCGTTCAAGAGCTTTGGTATAACCCCATGGTTCTTAATGTGACCCCAGCATCCTCTAGGTCGTATGAGAAAATAGGATTTTAATACCTTCCGGTAAATCCTTTTCTCTTAGTCTGTAGAGGATGCTGGGCACCCGTCCCAGTCCATACTGTGTCTGCAGTTATTACTTGTGGTTATACACATGTTGTGTTATGGTTCTGGTCAGCTTTTTGCTGCAATTGTTCATGCCGTTGGCTTGTGTTCTGTTGAATGCCACGTTCTGCGGCATGCTTAAGGTGTGAGCTGGTAAGATGCTCACCTTAGTTTAACAATAAATCCTTTCCTCGAAATGTCCGTCTCCATGGGCACAGTTCCTATAACTGGAGTCTGGAGGAGGGGCATAGAGGGAGGAGCCAGTTCACACCCTTTGATAGTCTTAAAGTGCCCATGTCTCTTGCGGATCCCGTCTATACCCCATGGTTCTTAATGTGACCCCAGCATCCTCTACGGACTAAGAGAAAAGGATGCCCTTGCGCACTATCCTGACTTCTCCTCCCGTCTGCTTACTTTGTGCCTTCCAACGCACAATGCAAACTACAGGTGGTGCTGCAGGGCCCACACCCTTTTACTTGCCTTACAGAACAGCTCTGGAGCTGTTACAGTGCCCAGCTGCTGCAAGAAATCAGCTTGAATGCTTCAGGGGATGGGGCATGGCCAACATGAGCCCCACACCAAAGGAGGGTGGGGGTGTTTAATGAGAACTAGGGGTCATCCAAGCACTGCAAAAGGCCGCCATGCCCTGCACGCCCCTTTTCTCTTTTCATATGCAGATGAGGGTTCCAGCCAACTTTGGCCCACTGCTTGAATAACATCACTGTATGCAAATCCGTCTGCTGCAGACCTTCCCCCAGGAAGGCTTGTACTAGATGTTGCATATGGTTTGATATTTGATGGTGCTTCAGTATTAGGCAGCCTTCCGCCCTCCCATGTTCATCTGAAAAGATGTGGTCTCCCTGCAGTTGTTGTCCCCAGACGAGAGTTCCCTTGTGCTTCCTCAGTTGAATCTCCTTAACTTGACGGGGGAGGGGCTGCCCGAGCAGCCACCCTCCCCAGCCCTATCCCAACTCATACTTATTTTGCATATGAGATCTCTTGATCATGAAGATTGTTATCACAGGGTGAGGTTCATCCATTATATTTTAAAATAGGAAGGTACAAATTACATATTTGAATTGCATTTATGTGCTGGATTCAAATGTCCCCCCCCCCCCCCCCTTCCTTTCTCAATTGTGCCCGTCAGCAGCTATTCTAAGGTTGCTGCCAATGGGTGTGACACATTAATTTCTTCTGTGGGGTACACTGGACTCCACAAGGATTCACATTGGGGTGTAGAGTAGGATCTTGATCTGAGGCACCAACCGGCTCAAAGCTTTTGACTGTTCCCAAGATGCTCAGTGCATTCTCCTCTATAACCCCGCTTCCATGAACAGGGAGCTCAGTTTGTAGTTGGTGCCTTCAGTAGCAGGCCACTTAACAGGGGCCTGCCTCAGGCAGCCTATTCTTAGCTATAAATTTTGACAAGAAAAGAAGAACTTGTTTTATGAGAATCTACAAGGGCTGCAGCAGGCTAGGTCTAATAGACATCTTTACTGCAGCTTCATCACTCCCAGCGGCGCTGTATACTCCCGTGCCCTGGTTGCTGGGTCACTGCAGCGGAGGGTCCGGTTTCATCCTAAGGTCAGTCACACACACACCACCCTTCCGGATCACGAGGCCGCTGATGAAGGGGAGCGTGGCCGTAGGGGGTGGACCGTGTGCGCACTGGCGTGGACACT
>NW_026968836.1:0-66924 GCF_028390025.1 Pseudophryne corroboree | reverse complement strand
TTTACTTATAGACCATTGATCCAGGATTAAAGCACATATAGCTCACGTGCTTAATAGCAATATTATCCTGTCCGTCTGCACAAGGCTTAGCAGCCTGAAGGAAACTCACCAGCACTTAAGTTCACTCTTAACCCCGTGCACTAGGGTATGAGTGATGCACATTCACCGGCCGGTATTTGTGTATAACAAGCTCTACACCCGGTAATTGCAAAAGGGTGAGAGACTTGTTCTTTCACTCACAGTACTGTTGTAATCCTCCCTCTCAAACGCGTTTCTCCGCCTCGGGGTCTGTTATCAGCGGCTTCCTCAGTGTCAGATCTGACACTGAGGAAGCCGCTGATAACAGACCCCGAGGCGGAGAAACGCGTTTGAGAGGGAGGATTACAACAGTACTGTGAGTGAAAGAACAAGTCTCTCACCCTTTTGCAATTACCGGGTGTAGAGCTTGTTATACACAAATACCGGCCGGTGAATGTGCATCACTCATACCCTAGTGCACGGGGTTAAGAGTGAACTTAAGTGCTGGTGAGTTTCCTTCAGGCTGCTAAGCCTTGTGCAGACGGACAGGATAATATTGCTATTAAGCACGTGAGCTATATGTGCTTTAATCCTGGATCAATGGTCTATAAGTAAAAAGGAGACAAGCTAACACACCAACCTGGCTTTCGTTACCAGTAATTTGTCATCTGAGTTTACGGGACATTATTTTAAAAGTGGGCTTCTTTTGGAAGTGTGTGCAGCTACATAGCGATACTGAATTTGCTGGATTTGGATGACTGGAAGGTTATCTGGAGGTGGAAAGTTGCTATTGTTCACTGAAAGCGCAAAGAAAACCAATGTGCCGAATTGTCGGGACTGTCACCTTTAGCACTTAGATTGAGTTCATTACAGCATTTATTTGGTAGTACCATTTTTTATTAATACAATTTGATAGATTGTTCGGTATATTTAATTATATGTGATACTGGCCGGTATCTTTGTTGTTTGTTTTTATTTTGTGTATCCATTTTTGTCTATATGTATTTTTTAAAGGAAAGATAAAATTCAATCTCATAAACTTTAGTGTATAGCGCTGTCTCATTCTTTGCTGGTATATTTCTGTTTTGGGAGGGCCTTTTGGGATCATCCCTCAGAGATCGGCTGCTTACACTGAGTTTTGTGGCGAGCGCCAAGTGCAAACATATTTGGCTTCTTCCACTGTAGATGGATACTACTCACTGTCTACAAGGGATCACCAACAAACAAAAGCCGGTCTCGGCCACAACCAATGGCTCCCTTTTGCCAGTCGCATCATGTGCACGACCCATGGTTCCATCTGAAAAAGAAACAATATCTCAACAAATTTATATTGTATCAATACCTCAGACATTCACAATGATCATCCAGTAGTTTTAGTGTCACCATCTACACGCATGTGCACGTCCCGTGTCATTAATATACCCGGTGGAACCGTCCATGTCGCTGTCCGTTGCGTGCTCCAGTGCATCAAAGTGACGTCATCTGACACACGCTACGTCCGGGGACACGGAGAGAACCTCGTCCACGTGACCTATAGTAACCAATGGGGACAAAAGTATCAAGTAACCTGCCAACAAAACAGTGTAACAACACCGATCAAATTCAATACTGTATTTATATCTGTCTCTGGCAGGGTCCACTAGTTTTCTCTTACGTCCTAGAGGATGCTGGGGTCCATATTAGTACTATGGGGTATAGACTGGGAGCCATTGGCACTTTAAGAGTTTAACAGTGTGGGCTGGCTCCTCCCTCCAGGCTCCTCCTACCAGACTTAGTTTAGAAAATGTGCCCGGAGGAGCCGGTCACAGCTAGGGGAGCTCTACAGAGCTTTCTTAGAAAATGTTTATCTAGAGTTTGTTATTTTACAGGGAGGCGGCTGGCTGCAGCGAGAGACTGAGGGGGGGAAGCAGTGTCCGGCCTGCGTGGTCTGACCCACTGTATCCGCTGACTGGACACTGAGCTCCAGAGGGGTCGGATCGTTCTCCGCCACAGGGGACCGCTCGCCTCAGCAGCATGCCACCGCCAACTCCTCACAGAGCTGAAGTAGTGGTGAGTGAGTCACCGAACCCCCCCCACCCAGCCCCAGCAAGCGGGGGGCCGGTGTGACGATGGCGGCATGGGGAGGGAGCACGGTATTAACAGGCTCAGCGGCACATGGTGCGGCTCTGTGAGGGGCACCCTGGTCCAGCGCTTACCCCCACACTGGTCACCAAGCTTGGCGGGGTCTGCGGATCTCAGCCAGCGATTATCACCTCAGACCAGTATAATCCTAGAAGAGCGGGAAGACAGCGCCATGGAAGGGGCGGAGCTTCTCAGAGCGGACCCAGCAGCGTTCCAGCGTCATTTTCCTGCCTGCACAGCATTGGGAAACAGAACAGGTCCCTCCACAGCAGCTGCAGCTATCTGTATGCGGTACCAGGGGGTTGTAGAAGGGGGGGGGGGGGGCTGTAATTAGACTGTGTCTCCTATTAAGGAGCACAGTCAGCGCTGAAAAAAGGTCTCCCTTTATAAATAGCGCTGTGTGTGGGCTGGCTTCAATCTCTGTGTCTCTTTTGCCATTCTTGGGGGGGAAACTCTGTCTGCCCTCACCTGTGTGAGTGTGGTGTGTTTGGTGGTCTAATTTCACTATGTCCAGGGACACTGTGTCATATGCTGTAGATGATTTATCCTCCCAGGATGATCCCATTTCCAGTAATCAGGATAGCCCTGGTTTAGCACTTATTCCGGTAAAGTAACCAGAGTGCTTTTCCTCTATCAAATCTTGGATTTCTCAGATTTCTGACAGGGTTGCTAGTACTGAATCAGCATCCCAGGTGTTACAGGGGTCTGTGGCAGTTTGGCCAGGTTCTGGTACCTCGGGACACTCCGCTATATACCCCCATAAACCTGCACTTGCACAGATCACACAAGACGACACGGACACCGAGTCTGATTCTGACGGTGATGGGGATACGTTGCGGGGGTCCCGCATCATTTGCAAAGGGGGTGCAACTGTTGATAGAGGCTGTCAGTGATGTGTTGAATGTTATTGATACCACACCTGAGCAGGTTGAGGAGGCTTTTTTCACTGACAATAAAAAGACCTCGCTAACCTTCCCTGCGTCAAAGGAATTGAATGCTATATCTGAGAGAGCATGGGAAAACCCTGAGAAAAAATTCTAGATCCCTAAGAGGGTACAGGTGGCGTTTCCTTTCCCTGAGGCGGATAGGAAAAAATAGGAAAACCCGTCGATTGTTGACGCATCTGTATCCACACTCTCATAAAGGTGGTTTTACCTGTTCCAGGATCTACCGCCTTAAAGGAGCCGCTGATAGGAAGATTGATAACACGCTTAAATCAATGTACATTGCTGCAGGGTCCATCTTGCGTCCCACTATTGCTAGTGCATGGATTGCCAAGGCTGTAGTAATGTGGTCGGCTACCTTACTTAAGGATTTGGATACGATGGATAAGGATGATGTGGCATTGTATTTATACAACATACATGATTCAGCAGGTTTTATGTTAGAGTCCATGAAAGACCTGGGTTCCATTGCTACGGGAATTTCTTCCATGTCTGTGGCTACGCCAGTGGTCGGCCGACGCGGAGTCCAGAAAAAGTGTGGAGTCCCTACCCTATACAGGTCAGGCTCTCTTTGGAGAAGCTCTGGATGCGTGGATATCCACGGCTACGGCGGGTAAGTCTCCGTTTCTTCCCTCCGCAGCACCTGTGCAGAAAATATTTTCTCTAACGTCCTAATAAGATTTTAAACCTACCAGTAAATCTTTTTCTGGTAGTCCGTAGAGGATGCTGGGGACTCCGTAAGGACCATGGGGATTAGCGGCTCCGCAGGAGACTGGGCACATCTAAAGAAAGCTTTAGGACTATCTGGTGTGCACTGGCTCCTCCCCCCTATGACCCTCCTCCAAGCCTCAGTTAGATTTCTGTGCCCGAACGAGAAGGGTGCACACTAGGTGGCTCTCCTGAGCTGCTTAGTGAAAAGTTAGTTTTAGGTTTTTTACTTTCAGTGAGTCCTGCTGGCAACAGGCTCACTGCACCGAGGGACTAAGGGGAGAAGAAGCGAACTCACCTGCGTGCAGAGTGGATTGGGCTTCTTAGGCTACTGGACATTAGCTCCAGAGGGACGATCACAGGCCCAGCCTGGATGGGTCCCAGAGCCGCGCCGCCGGCCCCCTTACAGAGCCAGAAGCCTGAAGAGATCCGGAAAATCGGCGGCAGAAGACGTCCTGTCTTCAATAAGGTAGCGCACAGCACCGCAGCTGTGCGCCATTGCTCTCAGCACACTTCACACTCCGGTCACTGAGGGTGCAGGGCGCTGGGGGGGGCGCCCTGAGACGCAATAAAAATACCTTAGATGGCAAAAGATGCATCACATATAGCTCCTGGGCTATATGGATGCATTTACCCATGCCAAAAATACACAGAAAAACGGGAGATAAGGCCGCCGATAAGGGGGCGGAGCCTATCTCCTCAGCACACTGGCGCCATTTTCCCTCACAGCTCCGTTGGAGGGAAGCTCCCTGACTCTCCCCTGCAGTCACTACACTACAGAAAGGGTTAAAAAAAAGAGAGGGGGGCACTAATTAGGCACAGTATAAACAATACAGCAGCTATAAGGGGAAAAACACTTATATAAGGTTATCCCTGTATATATATATATATGTATGTATGTATATATATATATATATATATATATATATATAGCGCTCTGGTGTGTGCTGGCATACTCTCCCTCTGTCTCCCCAAAGGGCTAGTGGGGTCCTGTCCTCTATCAGAGCATTCCCTGTGTGTGTGTGCTGTGTGTCGGTACGTTGTGTCGACATGTATGAGGAGAAAAATGATGTGGAGACGGAGCAGAGTGCCTGTAATAGTGATGTCACCCCCTAGGGGGTCGACTCCTGAGTGGATGAACTGTTGGAAGGAATTACGTGACAGTGTCAGCTCTGTATAAAGACAGTGGTTGACATGAGACAGCCGGCTACTCAGCTTGTGCCTGTCCAGACGTCTCATAGGCCGTCAGGGGCTCTAAAGTGCCCGTTACCTCAGATGGCAGATATAGACGCCGACATGACTCCAGTGTCGACGGTGAAGAGACAAATGTGACTTCCAGTAGGGCCACACGTTACATGATTGAGGCAATGAAAAATGTTTTACACATTTCGGATAATACGAGTACCACCAAGAAGGGGTATTATGTTCGGTGAGGAAAAACTACCTGTAGTTTTCCGGAATCTGAGAAATTAAATGAGGTGTGTGATGATGCGTGGGTTTCCCCCGATAACAACTGATAAAAAAGTTATTGGCATTATATCCTTTCCCGCCAGAGGTTAGGGTGCGTTGGGAAACACCCCCTAGGGTGGATAAAGCGCTCACACGCTGGTAAGAACAAGGGCTCTACCCTCTCCTGAGATGGCCGCCCTTAAGGATCCTGCTGATAGAAAGCAGGAGGATATCCTAAAATGTATTACACACATACTGGTGTTATACTGCGACCAGCAATCGCCTCAGCCTGGATGTGCAGTGCTGGGTTGGCGTGGTCGGATTCCCTGACTGAAAATATTGATACCCTAGATAGGGACAGTATATTATTGCCTATAGAGCATTTAAAAGATGCATTTCTATATATGCGTGATGCACAGCGGAATATTTGCCGACTGGCATCAAGTCTAAGTGCGTTGTCCATTTCTACCAGTAGAGGGTTATGGACACGTCAGTGGTCAGGTGATGCGTATTCCAAACGGCATTTGGAAGTATTGCCTTATTAAGAGTTATTTGGGGTCGGTCTTTCAGACCTGGTGGCCATGGCAACAGCTGGGAAATCCACGTTTGTACCCCAGGTCGCCTCTCAACATGAGAAGACACCGTATTATCAGGCGCAGTCTTTTTGTGGACAAGCGGGCAAAAGGTTCCTCTTTTCTGCCCCGTGACAGAGGGAGAGGAAAAAGGCTGCAGAAATCAGCCAGTTCCCAGGAACAGAAACCCTCTCCCGCCTCTGCCAAGCCCTCAGTATGACGCTGGGGCTTTACAAGCAGAATCAGGCACGGTGGGGGGCCCGTCTCAATGAATTTTAGCGCGCAGTGGGCTCACTCGCAAGTAGACCCCTGGATCCTTCAGGTGATACTCAGGGGTACAAATTAGAATTCGACGCGTCTCCCCCTCGCCGTTTCCTAAAGTCGGCTTTACCGATGTCTCCTTCTGACAGGGAGATAGTTTTGGAAGCCATTCACAAGCTGTATTCCCAGCAGGTGATAATCAAGGTACCCCTCCTGCAACAGGGAACGGGGTATTATTCCACACTGTTGTGGTACCAAAGCCGGACGGCTCAGTGAGACCGATTATAAATCTAAAATCTTTGAACACTTACATACAGAGGTTCAAATTCAAGATTGAGTCACTCAGAGCAGTGATTGCGAACCTGGAAGAAGGGGACTACATGATGTCTCGGGACATCAAGGATGCTTACCTTCATGTAAAGAATTTACCCTTCTCATCAAGGGTACCTCAGGTTTATGGTACAGAACTGTCACTATCAGTTCAGACGCTGCCGTATGGATGGTCCACGGCACCCCGGGTTTTTACCAAGGTAATGGCCGAAATGATATTCCTTCGAAGGAAGGGAATTTTAGTTATCCCTTACTTGGACGATTCCCTGATAAGGGTAAGATCCAGGGAACAGTTGGAGGTCGGTGTAGCACTATCTCAGGTAGTATTGCGGCAGCACGATTGGATTCTCAATATTCCAAAATCGCAGCTGGTTCCGACGACTTGTCTTCTGTTCCTAGGGATGATCCTGGACACAGTCCAGAAAAAGGTGTTTCTCCCGGAGGAGAAAGCCAGGGAGTTATCCGAGCTAGTCAGGAACCTCCTAAAACCGAGCCAAGTCTCAGTGCATCAATGCACAAGGGTTCTGGGTATAATGGTGGCTTCCTACGAAGCAATCCCATTCGGCAGATTCCACGCAAGAACTTTCCAGTGGGACCTGCTGGACAAATGGTCCGGGTCGCATCTTCAGATGCATCAGTGGATAACCCTGTCACCAAGGACAAGGGTGTCCCTCCTGTGGTGGTTGCAGAGTGCTCATCTTCTAGAGGGCCGCAGATTCGGCATTCAGGACTGGGTCCTGGTGACCACGGATGCCAGCCTGCGAGGCTGGGGAGCAGTCACACAGGGAAGGAATATCCAGGGCTTATAGTCTAGCCTGGAGACATCACTTCACATAAATATCCTGAAGTTAAGGGCCATTTACAATGCTCTAAGCTTAGCAAGACCTCTGCTTCAAGGTCAGACGGTGTTGATCCAGTCGGACAACATCACGGCAGTCACCCACGTAAACAAACAGGGTGGCACAAGAAGCAGGAGGGCAATGGCAGAAGCTGCAAGGATTCTTCGCTGGGCGGAAAATCATGTGATAGCACTGTCAGCAGTATTCATTCCGGGAGTGGACAACTGGGAAGCAGACTTCCTCAGCACGACCTCCACCCGGGAGAGTGGGGACTTCACCCAGAAGTCTTCCACATGATTATAAACCGTTGGGAAAAACTCAACAGGTATTGCGCCAGGTCAAGGGACCCTCAGGCAATAGCTGTAGACGCTCTGGTAACACCGTGGGTGTTCCAGTCAGTGTATGTGTTCCCTCCTCTGCCTCTCATACCCAAGGTACTGAGATTGATAAGATGGAGAGGAGTAAGCACTATATTCGTGGCTCCGGATTGGCCAAGAAGGACTTGGTAACCGGAACTTCAAGAGATGCTCACGGAGGATCCGTGGCCTCTACCTCTAAGAAGGGACCTGCTCCAGCAAGGACCCTGTCTGTTCCAAGACTTACCGCGGCTGCGTTTGACAGCATGGCGGTTGAACGCCGGATCCTGAAGGAAAAAAGGCATTCCGGATGAAGTCATCCCTATTCTGATCAAAACCAGGAAGGATGTAACCGCAAAACATGATCACTGCATTTGGCGAAAATATGTTGCGTGGTGCGAGGCCAGTAAGGCCCGACGGAGGAAATTCAACTGGGTCGATTCCTACATTTCCTGCAAACAGGAGTGTCTATGGGCCTGAAATTGGGGTCCATTAAGGTTCAAATTTCGGCCCTGTCAATTTTCTTCCAAAAAGAACTAGCTTCAGTCCCTGAAGTTCAGACGTTTGTAAAAGGGGTACTGCATATACAGCCTCCTTTTGTGTTTCCAGTGGCACTTTGGGATCTCAATGTAGTTTTTGGGTTCCAAAAGTCACATTGGTTTGAACCACTTAAATCTGTGGAGTTAAAATATCTCACATGGAAAGTGGTCATGCTGTTGGCCCTGGCCTGGGCCAGGCGCGTGTCAGAATTGGCGGCTTTCTCCTGTAAAAGCCCTTATCTGATTTTCCATTCGGACAGGGCGGAATTGAGGACTCGTCCTCAGTTTCTCCCTAAGGTGGTTTCAGCGTTTCACCTGAACCAACCTATTGTGGTGCCTGCGGCTACTAGGGACTTGGAGGACTCCAAGTTGCTAGATGTTGTCAGGGCCCTGAAAATATATGTTTCCAGGACGGCTGGAGTCAGGAAAACTGACTCGCAGTTTATCCTGTATGCACCCAACAAGCTGGGTGCTCCTGCTTCTAAGCAGACTATTGCTCGTTGGATTTGTAGTACAATTCAGCTTGCACATTCTGTGGCAGGCCTGCCACAGCCAAAAAATCTGTAAATACCCACTCCACAAGGAAGGTGGGCTCATCTTGGGAGGCTGCCCGAGGGGTCTCGGCTTTACAACTTTGCCGAGCAGCTACTTGGTCAGGAGCAAATACGTTTGTAAAATTCTACAAATTTGATGCCCTGGCTGAGGAGGACCTGGAGTTCTCTCAGTTGGTGCTGCAGAGTCATCCGCACTCTCCCGCCCGTTTGGGAGCTTTGGTATAATCCCCATGGTCCTTACGGAGTCCCCAGCATCCACTTAGGACGTTAGAGAAAATAAGAATTTACTTACCGATAATTCTATTTCTCGTAGTCCGTAGTGGATGCTGGGCGCCCATCCCAAGTGCGGATTGTCTGCAATACTGGTACATAGTTATTGTTACCAAAAAATCGGGTTATTGCTGTAGTGAGCCATCTTTTCTAGAGGCTCCTCTGTTATCATACTGTTAACTGGGTTCAGATCACAAGTTATACGGTGTGATTGGTGTGGCTGGTGTCAGGAATCGACTCACCAAGCTGACATCCGTCCGCCGCTGCGGACTCCGTCCTGGCTCCCTGCGGTCACCTGTCGTCCGTGTCCCTGCCATCGGACGCCATCATGGGCCTGGGAGCGCTCCTGTGACAGCGGGCGTGTAGCGCGCCGCGTTCCCGCTAGGCCGCGGCATGGGCGCCGCCATGACAGTTTCCAACAGTCAGCATACAGCGGCCAATCCGGTGCTTGGCCGCACCCACTTTCCCTCACTCCACCAATGTCTGTGAACCAAGGGGTACATAAGAGACTGCAGGATCAGTCTGCAGGCATCCTGGACTTTGTGTCATTCCTGCGACTCATGTGAAAGGATCTGGTTCCTGTTTCCTCCGTGTTCCTGGCTTTCTACCTGAGACTTGTACTCCTGGTTATTACACAGCTCCGTGGAACTTCAAGTCCCAGCAATACCTGCATTCATCAACAGGCTTCACACCCATCATCATCTTGTGTGCTTCAGCCTTGCAGTAGAGACTGACTCCAGGTGTGTTCCATTCCTCCACCTGTGATACAGCTTGCTTGCTGTCAGTGCTTCACCACCTGCACTGTGGACATAGTCAGACTCCTGCCTCTGCTACCAGGTTTGCCATTTAACATCATCACTGCCAAGTTCCATGTTTTAACCTGCACTGGTTTCCATACCAGAATCATCTCTACTAGTTATCATTTCATCTGTTTATCATCTTACCGGTTATCATTTCCCAGTCATCATTCATTCCGTTGCCATAGACTTTCAGCTATTACGCTGTGTGATTGACATTTGCATTTATTATTATTATTATTTCTGCTGCCGTTCTGTGAATCATCTGTTCAAATAAATATCATTGCGCTCATGCGCAGAAACGTTATCCTGCCTCCTCGTTTTCTCCCATCCACCTCCACTGACCCACTAGCGCCCCCTCCGGGGACACAGTCAAAACACAATCTGACAGTAAGTCCAGGATCGATGGACTCGGATGGTGGACGGAGTGTGGGGTCAGAGGCCTTGCAAAATCTGGTCTCCCGTCTGGATGGTCAAGAGGCTGCGCAGCAGCAGATGTTCCAGTTCCTGCAAGGGATGTCCTCCCGGATAGATACACTACAGCAATCCCTGCCTAGTGTACACACTTCTACAGTTCCTGTTACTCCAGCACCTGCCAGTGCTGTGAGTTCCTCTATGCCGGCTGCATCAGCTCCAGTGTCACGTCTGCACCTGCCCGTGCCAACCAATGTGAAATCCAGTTTGAATTGTTGTCACATAATTTCCTCACGTCAAGATCCAAGGTTGCCTACATCATCTCCTTACTTTCTGGATCTGCTCTGAGCTGGGTGTCTCCTCTGTGGGAACGTGCTGACCCTCTGATTAACAACTACACAGAATTCGTGTCAACCTTCAGACGGATCTTTGACGAGCCTGGTCGTGCAACATCAGCTTCTGCTGACCTGATCCAACTTCGTCAAGGTACCCGTAGTATGGGACAATATGTCATTCAGTTCCAGACGTTGGCCGCAGAAATTCAGTGGAACAATCAGGCCCTGGTAGCAGCTTTCTGGCATGGACTTTCTGACCGGATCAAAGACGAACTGGCGACCCGCGACCTTCCTGTACAATTGTCTGAATTAATTTCCTTGTGCATCAAGTTGGACTCTCGCATCCGCGAACGCAATAATGAAAGCGCTCGGAGTGAGCCACGCAGATCAAGCATGATACCTTCCGTACAGTTCCAGTCTCCTTCTTCTGACGAGCCTATGCAAATAAATAGGTCCCGCCTAACTCCTGAAGAGCGGGCAAGAAGAATTCGTGAGAGACTTTGTCTGTATTGTGCGGCTGCAGGCCACCAGATTAACTCCTGCACAGTGCGTTCGGGAAACGCCAGATCCTGACTTGTAAAGGAGGAGTCAAGTTGGGATCTTCTAGACAAGCTCCTTCTAATCAAGACCTTATCCTTCCTGTGACGTTAGAGACTTCAGTTGGGCTCCAGTCCGCATCAGCATTAGTGGACTGTGGAGCTGCAGGAAACTTCATCACCCAAGCTGCGGTAAATAAATTTTGCTTGCCTATATGTGAACTTTCTTGTCCAGTTTATATTACCGCCGTGGATGGTAGTCGAATCTCCAAGGGGAATATTTCTCATCAAACTGTACCAGTGGTCTTGGGAGTTGGGTTCCTACACTCTGAACTAATTAAGTTCTTAGTCATTCCTCAAGCCACCCAGGAGATCGTCTTGGGCATGCCCTGGCTCCAGCTACATAATCCACAGTTTGACTGGTCAGCGTTACAGCTTACCTCATGGGGTTCACATTGCCATCAGTCCTGTTTAGCCCAAGTTTGTCCCATAAAGTCTACTGAAGTAAAGACACAGTCAAGTCTTCCTGCGGCTTATCAAGATTTCTCTGATGTCTTCAGTGAGAAGGCCGCAGATGTCCTGCCGCCCCATAGGGAATGGGATTGTCCCATCGATCTCCTTCCTGGCAAGAAGCCACCTAGGGGGCGCACTTACCCGTTGTCTGTTCCTGAAACTGAGGCGATGAGCGATTATATCAGGGAGAATCTACAGAAGGGATTCATCCGTCCTTCATCATCACCCGCTGGTGCAGGCTTCTTCTTTGTTAAAAAGAAGGATGGAGGACTGCGTCCATGCATTGACTACCGGGGTCTCAATGACATTACCATTAAAAATAGTTATCCATTACCACTCATTACCGAATTATTTGACAGAGTTAAAGGAGCCCGCATCTTCACCAAGTTAGATCTCCGCGGTGCCTACAATCTCATCAGAATCCGGAGTGGTGACGAATGGAAGACAGCTTTTAACACTCGAGATGGCCATTACGAGTACCTGGTAATGCCATTCGGGTTGAGTAATGCTCCAGCAGTGTTCCAACACTTTGTGAACGAAATCTTCCGTGACGTCCTGTATAAATACCTCGTTGTTTATCTGGATGATATCCTCATCTTCTCCCAAGACCTTCCATCTCATCGTCTACAAGTCCGTGAAGTCCTCCGACGTCTTCGTGAGAACCGGCTCTACGGTAAACTATCCAAATGCACCTTTGAAGTTCCCTCTATACCCTTCCTGGGTTATATAATTTCCGGATCGGATCTCCAGATGGACCCGACAAAATTGGAAGCCATTGCCAATTGGTCCATTCCAAATTCTCTCAAGTCTATCCAGCGGTTCCTGGGATTTGCCAACTACTATAGGAAATTTATTCGGGGATTCTCCACTCTCATCGCTCCTATTACCAACCTGACTCGGAAAGGGGCAAACCATTCCAACTGGTCAGAAGAAGCTTTAGCAGCCTTCCAGAAGATCAAGCTGGCCTTTATGTCTGCTCCAGTTCTGTCTCAGCCAGATGTAAACAGACCGTTCGAGTTGGAGGTGGACGCCTCTACAGTTGGAGTTGGAGCTGTTCTCTCCCAGAAGGGAACCGATGGGAAAATCCACCCTTGTGGATTTTATTCTCGCAAATTCCTTCCTGCAGAAGCTAACTACTCCGTTGGAGATCAAGAACTACTAGCGATCAAGCTGGCTCTCGAGGAATGGAGGTACCTCCTAGAAGGGGCCAAACATCCGTTCAACATCTACACGGATCATAAAAACCTGCTATATTTAAAGGCAGCTCAGTGCCTTAATCCTCGCCAGTCCAGGTGGGCTAAGTTTTTCTCACGTTTTAACTTTAAGCTTCATTTCCGCCCAGGTTCGCAGAATGTTAAAGCGGACGCTTTATCCCGATCTATGGAATCCGAAGAGGAAACGCCTGACTCAGTTCCACATTCCATCCTGAGTCCAGTGGTATTCGCTGCATCTCAAGTCTCCCCAGCTCCTCCTCCTGGTAAGACTTTTGTTTCCCCAGAACTCCGTCCCAAGTTGCTATCTTGGGCCCATCAATCCAAGTTCACCGGTCATCCTGGTGTCCTGAAGACCTTCAAGTTTCTCTCTCTGAGACATACTGGTGGCCAAAGATGAAGGCTGACATCAAGGATTTCGTGGCATCCTGTCCTAAGTGTGTGCAGCACAAGACTCCTCGTCAGTCTCCAGCAGGTCAGTTACAACCATTGTCTGTTCCTAGTCGTCCCTGGTCACACCTGTCCATGGACTTTATCACCGACCTTCCTCCTTCTCAAGGATACAATACCATCTGGGTTGTAGTGGACAGATTCACCAAGATGGCCCATTTTGTTCCTCTCCAGGGTCTCCCTTCTGCCCCGAAACTTGCCCAAATCTTCCTATGGGAGATTTTCCGCTTACATGGTCTACCCTCAGAAATAATATCCGACCGAGGGGTACAGTTTGTAGCGAGGTTTTGGAGGGCTCTCTGTTCTGCCATGCAGGTCAAGCTGAAGTTTTCGTCATCTTACCACCCTCAGACGAATGGGCAGACAGAGAGGGTAAATCAAGAACTAGAGACGTTTTTAAGATTGTATGTTTCATCTTCTCAGGATGACTGGTTCGATCTGCTCCCATGGGCCGAGTTTGCCCACAACTTCCGCTACCATACTGCTACTGAGACAACTCCATTCTTTGCAGTATATGGGCAACATCCTCGTGTTCCAGACTTCCAAGAACTCCCTCATATGGATGTTCCTGCTGCCACTACTGCTCTGACTCAGTTTTCTTCAATTTGGAGGAAGATTCACATGTCTCTCAAAAAGGCCTCCAGCCAGTATAAGTACTTTGCCGACCGCAAAAGACGCGCGGTTCCTAACCTGAAACCTGGGGACAAGGTTTGGCTGTCAACCCGTAACCTCCGTCTTAGGGTACCGTCTATGAAATTTGCACCACGTTTCATTGGTCCTTTCCCTGTCGAAAGAGTCATCAACCCTGTGGCCTACAAACTGAAGTTACCACCTTCTCTGCGAATACCTAATGCTTTTCATGTTTCTCTCCTCAGACCTTTAGTCCTGAACCGTTTCCAAAGAGCTCTTCCAGTAGGTCCCAAAATTCGAACTCAGCGGGGCGTGGAGTTCGAGATTGGCAAGATTCTGGATTCCCGTTGCCGGTATGGTCGTCTTCAATACCTTGTCGATTGGTCCGGTTATGGCCCAGAGGAGAGAAGTTGGGTGAATTCGTTGGATGTCCATGCTCCAAGGTTGGTCCGTGTCTTCCATAACACTCATCCTTCCAAGCCACGTGGGTGTTCGGTGTCCACCCTTAAAGGAGGGGGTACTGTCAGGAATCGACTCACCAAGCTGACATCCGTCCGCCGCTGCGGACTCCGTCCTGGCTCCCTGCGGTCACCTGTCGTCCGTGTCCCTGCCATCGGACGCCATCATGGGCCTGGGAGCGCTCCTGTGACAGCGGGCGTGTAGCGCGCCGCGTTCCCGCTAGGCCGCGGCATGGGCGCCGCCATGACAGTTTCCAACAGTCAGCATACAGCGGCCAATCCGGTGCTTGGCCGCACCCACTTACCCTCACTCCACCAATGTCTGTGAACCAAGGGGTACATAAGAGACTGCAGGATCAGTCTGCAGGCATCCTGGACTTTGTGTCATTCCTGCGACTCATGTGAAAGGATCTGGTTCCTGTTTCCTCCGTGTTCCTGGCTTTCTACCTGAGACTTGTACTCCTGGTTATTACACAGCTCCGTGGAACTTCAAGTCCCAGCAATACCTGCATTCATCAACAGGCTTCACACCCATCATCATCTTGTGTGCTTCAGCCTTGCAGTAGAGACTGACTCCAGGTGTGTTCCATTCCTCCACCTGTGATACAGCTTGCTTGCTGTCAGTGCTTCACCACCTGCACTGTGGACATAGTCAGACTCCTGCCTCTGCTACCAGGTTTGCCATTTAACATCATCACTGCCAAGTTCCATGTTTTAACCTGCACTGGTTTCCATACCAGAATCATCTCTACTAGTTATCATTTCATCTGTTTATCATCTTACCGGTTATCATTTCCCAGTCATCATTCATTCCGTTGCCATAGACTTTCAGCTATTACGCTGTGTGATTGACATTTGCATTTATTATTATTATTATTTCTGCTGCCGTTCTGTGAATCATCTGTTCAAATAAATATCATTGCGCTCATGCGCAGAAACGTTATCCTGCCTCCTCGTTTTCTCCCATCCATCTCCACTGACCCACTAGCGCCCCCTCCGGGGACACAGTCAAAACACAATCTGACAGCTGGTATGAGTCTTACCCGGGATTCAAGATCCTTCCTTATTGTGTACGCTCGTCCGGGCACAGTATCCTAACTGAGGCTTGGAGGAGGGTCATAGGGGGAGGAGCCAGTGCACACCAGGTAGTCCTAAAGCTTTCTTTAGATGTGCCCAGCCTCCTGCGGAGCCGCTAATCCCCATGGTCCTTACGGAGTCCCCAGCATCCACTACGGACTACGAGAAATAGAATTATCGGTAAGTAAATTCTTATTTTTCCTCTTCTGCTATGCAGTCCTTTCGGTCTCACAAGTCTAGAAAGACCAAACCGTCCAATACCTTTTTTAAAGGAGGTTGGGTTAAGTCCAAGAAACCTGCCGCTACTGGTTCACAGGAACAAATCGGGTATCTGCTGCACCAAAGTCCTCCGCATGACGGTGGACCGCGCAGCCGGGAGGTGGGGCCGGTAGGTGAGAGACTCAGACACTTCAGTCACGTCTGGGTTGCGTCCGGCCTGGATCTCTGGGTGTTAAATATTTTATCCCAGGGATACAAGCTGGAATTTCAGAACCTCCCCCCTCATCGTTTCTTCAAATCAGGCTCACCGACTCTGTTGGCAGACAGCACTGTATTACAAGACGCTGTCCGAAAGCTAGTGGAGGCACAGGTCATTGTACCGGTACCTCCTCTCATGCAAACCAAAGGCTACTATTATTTTATTTATTTATTAACAGTGTCTTATATAGCGCAGCATGTTCCATTGCGCTTTACAATTAGAGCAACATTAATAAATCAAAACTGGGTAAAAACAGACAGACATAGAGGTAGGAAGGCCCTGCTCGCTCGCAAGCTTACAATCTATAGGGAAATGGGCATTGATACACAAGGATAGATGCTACCTATTGCATAATGGTCCACCAGATTGCTAGGTTCTTAATGGGTTTTACGATAATACCCCGTAATGTTGGCCAAGTGTCAGGAGGGTGTGAGAGTAAAGAAAGACAAGATATGTGATGTTATGTATACTGTACAGAGAGGATTTAATTAGATAGGGAAGCACTGAAGGTTATGTGGGTGGGTCTGGAATTTGATAGGCTTGTCTGAAGAGGTGAGTTTTCAGGGAACGTTTAAAGGTTTGGAGACTAGAGGCGAGTCTTATTGTGCGTGGGAGGGCATTCCACAGAGTGGGTAAAGCCCCGATAAAGTCCTGTCATTTTGAGTGTGTACTACTATTCGAACCTTTTTGTGGTACCGAAGCCGGATGGTTCAGTCAGGCCCATTCTGAATCTAAGATCTCTGAACCCCTTTCTAAAGGAGTTCAAGTTCAAGATGGAGTCTCTCAGGGCGGTGATATCAGGTCTGGAAGAGGGGGAATTCCTGGTATCCCTGGATATCAAGGATGCGTACCTCCCACATTCCGATCTGGTCGCCGCATCAAGCTTTTCTCCGGTTTGCACTCCTAGACGATCACTACCAGTTTCAAGCATTGCTGTTCGGTCTCTCCACAGCACAGAGGGTCTTCACCAAGGTGATGCCGGAGATGATTGTTCTCCTCCGCAAGCAGGGGGTGAACATAATTCCATATCTGGACGATCTCCTGATCAAGGTGTCCTCCAGGGAGAGTTTGTTGAGGTCCATTGCTCTCACGATGCAGCTGCTCAGGGAGCACGGTTGGATCCTCAACCTTCCCAAATCTCATCTGGAACCGACAACGAGGCTGTCTTTCCTGGGGATGATCCTCGACACGGAGGTGAAAAGGGTGTTTCTCCCAGAGGAGAACGCGTTGGTGATACAATCTATGGTCCGGGATGTCTTGAAGCCTACCCGGGTATCGGTTCATCAATGCATCCGCCTTCTGGGAAAGATTGTTGCCTCCTCCTGCAGTATGGGATATTTCATGCAAGACCCTTTCAACTGTATCTCCTGGACCAGTGGTCGGGCTCTCACCTACACATGCACAAGAGGATACGTCTGTCGCTGAAAGCAAAGATTTCACTCCTCTGGTGGCTTCAACTGCCTCACCTTCTGGAGTGCTGACAGTTCGGAGTTCAGGACTGGATCCTTCTAACCACAGATGCAAGTCTCAGAGGTTGGGGAGCAGTCACTCAAGGGGAAACCTTCCAAGGAAGATGATCAAGTCAGGAGTCCCTTCTTCCAATAAACATCCTGGAGCTAAGAGCAGTGTACAATGGCCTTCTTCAAGCAGCACTCCTTCTACAGGATCGGTTGGTCCAGGTACAGTCGGACAATGTGACCACGGTGGCCTACATAAACCGACAAGTGCAGAGCTGCGATGTCAGAGGTGTCAAGGATCCTACTTTGGGCAGAAAGACACGCAATGGCGTTGTCGGCAATCTTCATTCTGGGAGTGGACAAATGGGAAGCAGACTTCCTCAGCAGACACGATCTCCATCCAGGAGAATGGGGCCTCCACCCGGTGGTGTTCGAGGAGGTAACCGGTTGGTCGGGGGTTCCTCACATAGACATGATGGCCTCCCCCGTCAACAAGAAGCTGCGGAGGTACTGTTCCAGGTCGAGAGACCCGCAGGCAGTGGCGGTAGACGCAGTGGTGACACCATGGATGTTCCCATCAGTGTATGTGTTCCCTCCACTTCCTCTCATTCCACGAATTCTACAGCTGGTAAGACGAACAAGGGTTCTGGCAATCGTCATTGCTCCGGACTGGCCAAGGGGGGCTTGGTACGCAGATCTGCTATTGGAAGATCCAAGGCCTCTGCCTCTTCGGGAGGATCTTCTACTACAAGGGCCGTTCGCCTATCAGGACTTACCACGGCTACGTTTGACGGCATCGTGGTTGAGCACTTGATCTTAGCTCGGAAGGGTATTCCGAGCTCTGTTATTCCTAGGAAGGGGGTAACGTCTGAACATTACCGTCGCATTTGGAAAAAGTATGTGTCTTGGCATGAAGCCAAGAAGTTTCCTGTGGTGGAGTTTCAACTGGGGCGTTTTCTCCTATTCTTGAAAGCAGGTGTGGATATGGGCCCGAGATTGGGATCCCTCAAAGTCCAGATTTCGGCTTTATCCATTTTCTTCTAGAAACAATTGGCTTCCCTCCCTGAGGTTCAGACCTTTTTGAAAGGGGTTCTGCACATCCAGCCTCCCTTTGTGGCACCGACAGCACCCTGGTATTTGGACGTGGTGTTGCATTTCCTGCAATCAGATTGGTTTGAGCGTCTACAGGAGGTTGAGGTCAAGTTTCTCACGTGGAAGGCTGTCACTTTGTTGGCCTTAGTTTCTGCGCGATGTGTGTCGGAATTGGGGGGCCTTGTCCTGTAAATGTCCCTGTTTGGTCTTCCATGAAGATAGGGCGGAACTCAGGACACATCAACAGTTCCTTCCTAAGGTTGTGTCGGCTTTTCATATCAACCAACCTATTGTGGTGCCAGTGGCTACTGACTCCTCAATTGCTTCAAAGGCCTTGGATGTTGTGAGGCCTTTGAAGATCTGTGTGAAGAGGACTGCTCGTCACAGAAAATTGAACTCACGGTTTGTACTGTATGATCCCAAGAAAATTGTGTGTCCTGATTCTAAACAGACGATTTCTCGCTGGATCAGGTTCACCATCCAGCATGCATATTCTATGGCAGGATTGCCGTGTCCAAAATCTGTTCAGGCCCTCTCTACTTGTAAAGTGGGTTCTTCCTGGGCGGCTGCCTGGGGTGTCTCAGCGCTGCAACTTTTCCGAGCAGATACTAGGTCTGGGTCGAACACGTTTGCTAAGTTTTACAAGTTCGTTACTTTGGCCTCTGGTGACCTCAAGTTTGGTCAAGCGGTTCTACAGGAACCTCCACGCTCTCCCGCCCGTTCTGGGAGCTTTGGTACATCCCATTGGTACTAATATGGACCTGAGCATCCTTCGGAAGGTCTCCGCTCAGTGGACATTCCTGAGCTAATTAGTGCTATGTAAGCCATTCTATCCTTAGAAGAGGCAGTAGAGACTGTGTTAAAAACTAAGGCAACTGTGTTTAAAACGTCCCAAAACAGCTGATGGAAATATTGGGTTACGCCCAGTAGGAAGTTAGAATTCCAAGAAATGGAATTCCAGTTATCCTCGTCCAGCTGGGGACTGTTTAAAAAAAAAAGGGAGGTGGCTCCCAAAGTAGATTCGCAGGTCTTAGATTGGTGCGAAAATCTACATTACTTTTGTTTTCAACATCAATAAATGATGTCACTGGGTGTGTGACCTGACTGGAAAGGCAGCAGGAAGCAGGATAAAGGAGCTCCTGGTTTTATAAGGCCTTTCTGCCTTTTACAGGTGTCCTACAGGCTATTTCGGGCCCTTTCTTGCCCCTCTGTGTGTTTTGTAGGTTGCGGAGCCATTAATTTGGCTTTTGCAGGTTGCGGCCTACACCCAGATCCAGAGCCGCGGACAACAGTTGTGCAGTGATCACACCGCGGAACGGACCACAGCGAGGTAGCGCTGCTACTCACCGAGGGCTGTGCGCCCTGTCCACTCTTGTGCCTAACCATGCTGTTGGAGTCATGTGGAGAGGCTGACTGGGGATCAGCGGTGACCGTGGTGGGAGACACGGAGCTGCTCTCCTGGCATCTGATGCGGTGCATACTACAGGGATTGGTGGCCTCAGCAGGGATGCGTCAGGTTAGTCAGCTCACCCGCCCGCAGCCTGCCTTCTACTGTCCGGCCGTTGAAGCCCTGAGTCGTGGCAGCGGGGAATACATGGAGCGCTTGCCTGTCATCACTCCAGCAGTGTCCCGGCATCTCCCCCTCTCCTCCTAACACATGGTGCTACGGGGGAAATCTGGTGGAGCTGTGAATTATAGAGGACATACATGTGGGGTTCCTATGCAGCCAGATACGCTACCCTGTGCCACTCCATCCTAGTACCCTCTCCTCTCCTGCCTTATTACTGACCTGATTCACCCACCATAGCCGGACAGTTTCTTCTGATTTGGGCTTCCCTGCCAGAAGTGGCCATCTTGAAAACTGGCAATATAACCACATGCCCTCCTGAAACCAGCCGCTTCTCTGAGAGCTACAGACACTGCCAGCCCATGATCAGTGCCTTTCACTACAGCTTCAGGGATTTCTGGCAGGGACTTCTGCCGCTGCGGCCCTACCTGGGCAGTAAGTGGTCGCCTGAACTGCTTTTATTATTATTATTGCCTGGCCTCCACTCCTGCTCTGTCGGCTCCCTCTGGTGGCAGACTGTGCTGACTACATCCTCCATACTGTATGACTGCTGCTAGGTTTTTTCTCCCCTCCTGCTTCTCTCAATCCCCGCAAGATCCAATTAGAGCTCTTGGGGCTTCAGTATAGCTACGGCGTAACAGTCCATGTTACGCCATGTCCCCTGCTCAGGAAGACTGGATGGATTACCTCCCATTTGCTGAGTATGCATACAATAACCTATATCATTCTTCTACCAATTCCACTACTTTCTTCATTAACTATAGTTTTCATCCACGAGTTCCTTCCTTCTAATCTCTCCCACCTCTTGAGGTTCCTGCTGCTGAATCCGCTCTTCATCAGTTCACTAAGATTTGGAAACAAAAAAATAAGGCGCTACTTAATACTTCCCAGAAATAAAAGACCTACGCTGATCGGAAACGTAGGGCTGTTCCTAGTCTCAAAGTGGGAGATCGTGTTTAGATATCCACCAGAGACCTCAGACTCAAAGTTCCTTCCAAAAAGTTTGCTCCAAGATTCATCGGTCCGTATCCTATTAAAAGAGTTTTTTGAATCCTGTTTTCTTAGAAGGTGCAACTGCCTCCCTATTTGAAAATTCCCAATGCCTTTCGCATTTCTCTGCTAAAGCCTCTTGTGCTAAATCATTTTCGGGCAGCTATCCCTTAACCTCCCAAGGTTCAAGCTGCTCAAAATGAGGAATTCGAGGTTCATAAGTTTCTTGACTTCTGCAAGAGGTATGGTCGTCTCCAGTATCTCATAGATATGGTCCGGAGGAAAGATCTTGGGTGGCTGCAGAGGATGTTCATGCTCCAAGACTGAGTTGTGCCTTTCATGCCAAGAATCCCACTAAGCAGCGTGGGTGTTTGGAGACCACCCTAAAAAGGGGGGTACTGTCAGCATCCGGAGTCTTACCACCAGTTCTGGTCCCTGCGGCCTTCCTCTTAGCTGGCTGGGGTCGCTGCGATGGATAGGAGCTACAGCAGCAAGGTCCTCCGGTGCGGCTGCCGGGTGTCTGGAGGCCGGGGTCCGGGTCCTGGGAAGCGGAGCATGGCAGCCAGAAGTGTCTGTTTCCAAGTGTCCTGTTGCTGGAGTGAGGAGTCTGGGAGGCTGAGGCCAGAGGTAGTGGCTGTGTGCTGGTTCCATATGTGTCCTCTGTGCAGGGATCCACCATGTTGGAGACCAATCCAAGACAATAGGTATCCCAGTTTGTGTCCAACCAATCCGGCTTCCCTTATAAAAAGCGGTTGATGCTTAGCTATGTTGCCAGTACTTGAAGTTACTTGCTGCTGTAAGGTGCCCTGAGCTCTTCGCTCAGACTTCTCTCCTAGTCGTCGTGTATGATTGTGGTCTCATTAAATCTTAATTCCTCTTTCTTCAGTGTATCGTTCTCGGTCATTGTCCTCATTGCCTACCCCTCTACATCTTCGGGCCTAAGTCTTCAATCCATGAGTAAGAACTACTTTCAGCCACCTCATTTCCTTCCTTTGCCGATAGCTGCTCCCTCAGTCAATTATCAGTCGTCAGATCCCCAACTCAAGCCAAGCGTGACATGGAAGAAGGGGAATTCCTGGTTTCTCTGGATATTAGGGATGCGTATCTTCACATCCCAATATGGCCGCCTCTTCAGGCTTACCTCAGGTTTGCACTGCAGGACAGTCACTACCAGGTTCAGGCCTTACCTTTCGGTCTCTCATCAGCACTGAGGGTGTTATCAGGGGGGATGGCAGAGATGTTGCTACAACTCCGCAAGCAGAAAGTGAACATTGTTCCATACTTGGACGATCTCCTCATAATGGCTATATTCAGAGCACAGTTAATGGAAAAGATCAGCCTTCAAACACGACTACTCACGGATCATGGGTGGATTCTCAATCTGCAGAAATCCCACCTAGAACTTACGCAGAGGCTTCAGTTCCTGGCAATGATACTGGACACAGTGTCTCAGAAGGTGTTCCTTCCTATGGAAAAGGCAAAGATAATTCAGACGATGATACGTTCCATTTTGAAGCTGAACAAAATCTCGGTACATCTTTGCATACGCTTACTGGGAAAGATGATGGCCTCCTACGACGCATTTCGGTAAGGAAGATTCCATGCATGACCATTCCAGCTGGATCTGCTGGACAAATGGTCTGGGTCACATCTGCACATGCGCCAGATGATATGCCTTTCACCAAACGCCAGGATTTCCCTCTTATGGTGGTTGCTGATCTCCCTCCCGGAGGGTCGATACTTCGGAATTCATCATTGGATTCTGTTAACAACGGATGCAAGCCTCCATGGTTGGGGTGCAGTGACCCTAGGGGCTCGGTTCCCATGAAGATACTCTGATCAAGAGGCTTCCTTTCCGATAAATGTTTTGGAACTCAGGGCGATTTACAATGCCCTTCTGCTGACCTCTTTATATCCTTCAGTATCAGGCCATACAGGTATGGTCGGAAAACGCGCCAACTGGGGCGTACATAAACCAACAAGGAGTTCCAAACAGCAGAGCTGCAATGAGGGCGGTGTCGCAGATACTCCTCTGGGTGTAGCGGAATCCCAAGGCCATTTCCGCCATATTAATTCCGAGAGTAGACAGTTGGGGAGCAGACTTCCTCAGTAGACACGATCTGCACCTGGGGGAATGGGGCCTGTACCCGCAAGTGTTTCAGCAGATATTTCATCGGTGAGGCTACCCCCAAATTGACTTGTTGGTTTCTCAGCTAACCAAGAAGCTTCTGCGTTACTGTTCTGGGAGGAGGGATCCACAGGCCACAGCAGTGGACGCTCTGGCGACACCGTGGATTTACCGGTTGGTGTACTTGTTCCTCCCAGTTCCTCTAATTCCAAGAGTTCTCAAAGGACTTAAAGTGACAGGGTTCAGGCAGTTCTGATTGCCCCAGACTGGCCCTATAGGCATTCTAGCCTTATTGCTCGAAGGCCCCTGGCCTCTGCCAGTTCAGGATGATCATCTTACACAAGGGCCGTTCGTCTATCCAGACTTACCACGGCTACATTTGATGCAATGGAAGTATATTGGGAGGATTTTTTGCCAGTAAAGAGATTCCGGGCAAGGTTATCTCGACTATGCTGAAAGCCGGCCAAATGGTCGCATCAAAACATTACCATCGCATATGGAAGAAATGTGTCTCTTGGTGTGAGGGTCAACAGTATTCTGCTGTGGATTTTCATCTGGGACATTTCTTGCACTTCCTGCAGGCTGCTGTGGATGTGAGCCTACGTTTAGGCTCCATAAAAGTTCAAATCTCAGCCTTGTCTTTTTCTTCCAGGGAACAATTGGCTGTTCTCCCAGTGGTCCAAATGTTCTTGAGAGGTGTCCTTCATATTCGACCACCCTTTGTGCCTCGCACAGCGACGTGAGTTCTCAGTTTGGTTCTGGCCTTTCTCCAATCGGTTTTATTGAACCTTTCCACAAGGTGGACATGGAGCATTTGACATGGCAGGCTATCATGTTGTTGGCCTTGGCCTCGGTGAGGCGTGTTTTGGAATTAGGGGCCTTATCCTGTAAGAGTCCTTCTCTGGTGTTTCAGGAGGATAGAGCTGTGCTTAAAACTCGCTAGACTTTCTTGCCTAAGGTGGTGTCAGCATTTCATATCAGTTGGCCGATGGTTATTCTGGTTGTCACTGGCACGTCTGTTACACCAATATCCTTGGACGTGGTTCGGGCTTTGGAGATTTATGTCAAGAGGCCAGCTCATCTCAGAAAATCAGACTCGCTTTTTGTTTTCTATGATTCTTCAAAGATTGGTTGTCCTGCTTCGAAGCAGTCTATTGCATGTTGGATCATGCTTACGATCCAACAGGCTCACTCTTCGGCTGCTTTGCTGCTGCCGAGGTCTGTTCAGGCCCACTCCACATGGTAAGTGGGTTCTTCCTAGGTGGCTGCCCGGGGTGTCTCAGCTTTGCAGTTATGCTGGGCAGCTACTTGGTTGGATTTGAACACGCTGTAAAGTTTTAAAGGTTCAACACCTTAGCTACTGAGGACCTTCAGTTTGGTCAGTTTTGATGGGGTCTCAGCACTCTCCCACCCGGTTTATAGTTTTGGAACTTCCCCATGGTAGTAAGACCATCCCAGTATCCCCTTGGACATTAAATAGGATTTTAATACATACCAGTAAATCCTGTTCTCATAGTCCATAGGGGATACTGGGCCCCCGCCTCTGTGCTTTGATATTTTCCAGCAAGAGTTGTTCTTGTGTGTTGTAGTTTGGGTCTGCTTTTGCTGTCCCTATGTTCAAGTTGTGATTAGTGTTGCTATCCTCTTGTTATGTTGTGTGCTGGTTCCTTCTCACCACTGTCTTGTCTCTTTTCCTCCTGTCAAAGTATGTCCGTCTCCTCGGGCACCGTTTTCCTAGAAAGTGTCTACAGGAGGGGCATAGAGGGGAGGAGCCAGCACATTCTGAAGAAGTTTTAAAGTGCCAGGCTCCAATGGACCCCATCTATACCCCATGGTAATAAGACCATCCCAGTATCCCCTACAGACTACGAGAAAAGGATTTACCGGTAGGTATTAATATCCTATGTTTTCAGAATAGCAGGGCCATCCTCGGGTGAAGGTATCGCTGCGAAGGCGCTGTGTCCCATTACAATAACCTTAGTAGGAAATACCCATTTGTATTGCACATTTCCTTGGGTGGAATAGACGCCTTTTGGCCAGCGTCACTGGAGAAATATCTGGAAATATCTGCAGATTATCCAGGCACTCAGCTGTGGATGAGGAATACAAAGCAGCCTGTAGAATGCGTTCTTTAATATGAAAAAAGTGGACCCTGAGCAGAGTGTCCCTCGGTGCTTGGATAGGGGCCTGTTTGGACTTTGGGAGTCTATGGATCCTATCAGTAAGAAGGTCCGCGGCAGAAGCCTTCAGTGAAAGTTTCTGAAAAGAGAACCGTGGCATAATCATACAGCTCAGCATTTGTAACAGAATCCGGAACGCCCATTATTCTGATATTATTTCTCTGAGACCTGTCTTCTAAATCAATGACTTTATCATGAATAGAGACCGGGTCTTCCTGAAGGGTGTCATGTGCTGAAATCAGATCTTTGTGAGACTCAACAATCTCTTTCATCTTAGTCTGTATGAGTGCCATTCTCACTGATACTGGACCTCAAAGTTTGAATATTAGAGTTAAGTTCTGAGGTTAGTTCAGTCCTTAAATGCAGATAACATAGAATGTATAGAGCGTAGATTAACAGGACCATCTAGAGTGTCTTAAGACGTCTTCAGCTATTACAGCTGGGCTGTGCGTCTGACAAGAAGAAGCAGATGATGTTGTAGCGGTCTCAGAAGGACCACCTGAATTCAAGGTACCAAAGAAGTGGACAGGTGGGGCCGATTTTGGTACCTTTTTAACCTTTTTTGGAGACATGATAAGCCGGCAACAAAGAGACTGACCTCTCAGAGATAGGAAAATACAAATGATCTATGAATAAAAGGAGCAGTAGTACGCTGTCAGGTGGTTACATCAAGATGACTCAGTTCAAAATGACATTCTTAGTCGGGGTGAAGGGGGTATCCGAGCCAAAATTTCAAGTAAACCTGATGTAATACAACTCAAATAACACAGTAATGACCGAGAAATTCCACTAGAGGTCAGCGTGATCACAGACGTGAAGTACTCAGCACAGAGACACACAAATGGCAAAATACACTGCTCAAAAAAATAAAGGGAACCTTGAAATAACACATCCTAAATCTGAATAAATGAAATATTCTTATTAAACACCTTTATATAGTTGAATGTGCTGACAACAAAATCAATCAATCAATCAAATATATTAACCCATGGAGGTCTGGATTTGGAGTCACCCTCAAAATTAAAGTGGAAAACTACACTACAGGCTGATCCAACTTTGATATAATGTCCTTAAAACAAGTAAAAATGAGGCTCAGTAGTGTGTGTGGCCTCCACGTGCCTGTATGACCTCCCTACAACGCTTGTCCCCAGCAGTAGCGGAAGCTGCGCACCCATGTTATCTGGAGAGCAAGTACTCCCGCCTGAGCCAAAAGTGCCTCCAAGTCAGGTGTCTGGAGCGTACAGGAAAGACTGGGCGCACATAGCCCCAGAATACAGCCCATGGCTTCATTGGCGTCACTAGGCTGCGGCAGTGAACGGTGCCCAGAGTGAGCGGAGTGAGCGTCTATAGGGCAGTAGAAGTGGGGGACTTAATAGATTGGGTCTTGGTCCCAGCGGCGGCTGAGAGCTATCAGGTAGGGTAGATAAGAAGCCAATTAGTGAGGAGATCTCCAGAAATCCCGTCTGGATGGACTCAGGCCCCTCTTATTTATTATTTTATATACTAACAGGGGTGACAGGTGTGGTACATCCCTGCAAAGGCAGATCCAATCTCTTTCTCATCAGACTCTGCTGTCTTCCCTGCACTCTCACTCAGATGTTCACTGCTGCCAGTAGCACCCGTATGAGAAGCAGAAGTATGGCAGCAGCTGTATAGATTCTGATATGTAATTCTCTGTATCATACTTACCGTACACACATCATCCTTATTACTATTGAGAGAATAGAGGTAAGACACTGATGATGGGGATGTAAATATAGGATTTTAATGACCTACCGGTAAATCCTTTTCTCGTAGTCTGTAGAGGATGCTGGGGTCCATTTAGTACCATGGGGTATAGACGGGTGCTTTAGGAGCCACTGTCACTTTAAAAGTTTAATAGTGTGGGCTGATTTTCCTCCCTGTACCGTGTCAAGCTCCCAGCATGGAGCAGTGGAAAGAGCAAAAGATTGGAGTCTCCGGAATTCCTCCTTACTCCCTCCAGGCTAAACACCGGCAGCTGGACTAGGCAGGCTCCCTTCCAAATATGGATGCAGGTAGATGTTGGTGAGGTTTTTTGGATCTTCCCTGCCCTCCACTAAAAAAGGTGGGAGGGGTTTGGATTTTTTACATTTTGCAGTCCAAAAGGACTGCAGTGTAGGTTTGGGATAAGATTTCCTAGCTGGGGCTGCTGCAGAGCCAGAGTCCTCTGCGTGCCGAGACAGCCATGGAAGTAGCAGGCCAATGTCCTTCATGGCCTCCACCATGAAACCTGCTGAATCCTGTATGTGACGTAAAAAGTCAATGTCACTCCTATCCATAGTATATAAGTCCTCTAGTAATGTGCCTGACCAATAGTGGGCCTTAAAGCCACGCCTGTAGCAGTGTATAGTGATTTGAGTGTAGTCTCAATCTTGCGATCAGCCGGCTCCTTTATGGCGGTTGAACCAGGGACAGGTAAAACCACCTTTTTAGACAGCCTAGATACAGAAGCGTCTACTATAGGTCGGTTTTCCCACTTCTTCCTATTCTCTTCAGGGAAAGGGAAAGCAATGAGAATTCTATTAGGGATTTGGAATTTTTTCTCTGGGTTTTCCCAGGATTTTTCAAACAAGGAGTTTTACTCCTTAGAAGCAGGGAACGTAAGCGAGTACTTCTTATTTACTGTAATATAAGATTCCTCTACTTGTTCCGGAACCTTCTCAGAAATATGCAAAACATCCCTAATGGCATCAATCATTAGCTGCACCCCTTTAGCAAGGGATACATCCCCCCCCCCCCCTGCATATCCCCATCACCGTCCCCTGTATCAGAGTCGGTATCAGTGTCAGCTTGCATTATCTGGGTCAGTGCACGTTTTTTGGGGTATGTACGGGGGGTTTTAGAGGAAGTAGTGGGAGCTGAATACTTCATACCCACTAAGGATTGTCTCAAAAACTGCGTCTCTTTCTCAGTATGTGACATCCTTGTTGAAATCTGGGATATCATTCCCCTTAAAGAATCCACCCATGGGGGTTTGGATTCAGAAGGCTGAGACAGGATATTGCAGTCCTGAGTACATGGAATAGACTCCTCAGGAGAAGATACACACTCTGCAGCACAGGACACAGAGTCCTTAGACATGGTAATGTGGATATACACATTTATATACACACACACAGGAAAATGTCAGACACCGTTCCCCCCAGAGTACCTTCAGAGAGTCACAGAGTATAAGGAGCCAGCCACACAGCGCCCCTGTAGGCAGTTATTATGATAAAAGCCCGGCGCTGACTAACTAACCTTAATAGGGAGAGCAGCGCTCCCTGTCAGTGTCCTAATTCCTATGATCTGCAGGGAGAAAATTGTGCTGGTGAGTGCTGGATCCGCTGAGAGGAAGCCCCGCCCCGGCTTCCTGCACTAATTATTTATACTGGCCTGAGGATTTTAGTGCTAACAGGGGGATTAGCCCCTGTTAGCTGCGTGACCAGTGTAGGGTTTATCCGCGCTGGCTGAGGACGCCCCTCAAAGCGCCTACACTGTGTTGCTGAGCATTCCTGGAGCGCAGCCTATCAGAGCTGCACTCCCACCCTTGTGCCGCCATACCTGCCGGAGACTCGCTAATCGGGAAGCCGGCGCTGTACTCGCCACTCTTCTTTCTTCTGGCTTTGTTAGGGGGTGGCGGCCATGCTGCAGGAGTGAGCAGTCGCCTCATGGGCTTGCGATCAGCACCCTCAGGAGCTCAGTGTCCTGTAAGCGGAGTAGATAACCATTAACTCTTCAGGAAGTTGGTCCCTCCTCCCCCCCCCCAAGTCCCACGAAGCAGGGAGGCTGTTGCCAGCAGCCTTCCTGTAACCTAATTAACTCTAGAAATAAAAAACTAAGAAAACTCTTAGGAGTTTCCCTAGCTGTGTCCGGCTCCTCTGGGCATATTTTCTAAACTGAGTCTGGTAGGAGGGGCATAGAGGGAGGGGCCAGCCCACACTATTAAACTCTTAAAGTGCCAGTGGCTCCCAAAGGACCCGTCTATACCTCATGGTACTAAATGGACCCCAGCATCCTCTAGGACGTAAGAGAAAGAAGATTATAACCTAGCAGATGATGATTGCAGTGTATTATATGGTGTATTGCATGTAAAGTACCTTGTTCCACACCTACTCTGCTGTAGCAATATACCTTATATACACTTGTACAGGCTTACCAGCGTATGAGCACACACATAAAGGAATGCTACCTTACTAATGCTTCCAGGAGTAACGTTAGGAGACATTTCTCTGATCCATCAGCTCATATGACTGATGTTATTGTTCATCTAGTATCTCCAATTCATACGATATGTTCCCCATCCATTGTTTTACATTGGTGCTGACATAGGACTTGGCGAGTGACTACATCTCCATTTATACTTCATGGTTAGTTACCAGGGTAAGAGAGAGATATATCTAAGTCTTATTATAATATTACATTTGTTATTGTGAGTGTTCTCAGGAGGGTGGACACAATGATAGTCTGAGACACAATATTATAAAGCCTTCATTAAAAGTTATGTTTTATTATACACACACATTTACAATTAAGTGTCCCAGACAGTCGTCTTCTCTTATTGTTTACAAGATTAATATTGTTACAGAAAATGTCACATTTCCATAATGTATTTTATTTCCAGCAGATGGACACACAAGCAGGAATATCTCAGAAGGACATCTAATGTTATCCCCGGATTGTGACATAAGAGATAATGACAGTAGACAGGATTCTCCAGGAGATCACCCCATTACACCTATTATACATCCAGCTCTATCAGCTGATCCCTCTGATCCTGGGAAATGTTCTCCTGATCACTCTGATATTGGTGCATCTGTTACAGCTCTGACAGTAGATACAGTGTTTCCCTGTTCTATAGATGCCAAATGTTTTACACAGAACACAAAGCCTATTAACCCACACACAGATAAGGCAGGTGAGAGGCCACTGATATGTTCAGAGTACGGGAAATGTTTTACACAAAATTCACAACTTGTTACACATCAGCAAAGTCACACAGGTGAGAAGCCATTTCCATGTTCTGAGTGTGGGAAATGTTTTGTATCGAAATCACATCTTGTTATACATAACAGAAGTCACACAGGTGAGAAGCCATTTTCTTGCTCTGAGTGCGGGAAATGTTTTTCACGGAAATCACATCTTGTTAGACATCAGCAAAGCCACACAGGTGAGAAGCCATTTCCGTGTTCTGAGTGTGGGAAATGTTTTTCACGGGAATCACATCTTGTTAGACATCACAGAAGTCACACAGGTGAGAAACCATTTTCTTGCTCTGAGTGTGGGAAATGTTTTACACGGAAATCAGATCTTGTTATACATCACAGAAGTCACACAGGTGAGAAGGCATTTCCATGTTCTGAGTGTGGGAAATGTTTTACACGGAAATCAGATCTTGTTATACATCACAGAAGTCACACAGGTGAGAAGCCATTTCCATGTTCTGAGTGTGGGAAATGTTTTACACACAAATCAGATCTTGATGTACATCACAGAAGTCACACAGGTGAGAAGCCATTTGCATGTTCTGAGTGTGGGAAATGTTTTGCACATAAATCAGATCTTGTTAGACATCAGCGAACTCACACAGGTGAGAGGCCATTTTCTTGCTCTGAGTGTGGGAAATGTTTTACAAAGAAATCATATCTTGTTAGACATCAGCGAACTCACACAGGTGAGAGGCCATTTTCTTGCTCTGAGTGTGGGAAATGTTTTACATGGAAATCCCAACTTGTTACACATCAGCAAAGTCACACAGGTGAGAAGCCATTTCCATGTTCTGAGTGTGGGAAATGTTTTGCACAGAAATCAGATCTTGTTATACATCACAGAAGTCACACAGGTGAGAAGCCATTTTCTTGCTCTGAGTGTGGGAAATGTTTTACAAAGAAATCACATCTTGTTAGACATCAGCGAACTCACACAGGTGAGAGGCCATTTCTATACTCTGAGAAATAAATCAGCTCTTGCACACAATAAACATCACTCAGGTGAGGAACCATTTTAATCTTCTGGAGTATTCTCATCATAGCCATGCGTTGTTCTTCAAGGTTCTTATCCTGTCCTATGCTTTTTGCAATATACATGTTACCACTGGGTGAAATAATCAGATGTCTTGTCCTCATCTACCACTGCTACGCCGATGACCCTTTCTTTTGCTCCAGGTACTGAGAACCCAGTACCAATCCTAAATGGTTGTCTAGCTGAGCTCCAAGTGTGGATGATGCCAGTTGGTTGTGACTCAGTCCTGGTGAAACAGGTCCTTGTGATAGAAGCTCACCAACAAAGGGCAGGGCTACAGCTCAGCTTTGCAAACCAACTAGACTTGCGCTTGGGGGTTCAGAGTTACAAAATGCTGATCCTGTGTGGAATCTTGGTGTCCTGGATGGTGGAGTGACACTTAGACATCGGTATCTGCCACAATCAGATCCTCATCTGAGGAACATTGCCAGACTCCAGCACTTATTTTCCTCAGAAGATCTACCTACAGTCATACATGTACTTGTATCATCACACATAGACTACTGCAATGTCCTCTACCTGGGTCTCCCAGCAAAAAAATTGCACCGCTTGTAGCTTGTACAGAATGCAGCAGCCAGGCTGTTACCCAACCAGCCCGTTCCTGCCACATAACACCCATTATCTGCTCCCTTCACTGGCTGCCTGTAAGATGGTGACTATTACATAATCTTACTGATTTTCTCAGCCCTACATGACCAGGGTCCGTGGTACCAGAAGCAGCTTCTGCCTCTTTACTGCCCTGCTTTCTTCCACCTGCAGATGAAGGACTGTTACCAGCAGTACAAAGAATCCCCAAGAAGTTCTGAGATGTCAGAGGGGGAGACAGGGTGGTGGCACTAGTGCTGTTGCGGGAGCTGCCGGAGGCACTGTCTATAGGTAATATTGTCCACAAGCAGCGCTAAGGTGTCAGAGTGGAGACAGGGCAATGGCAGTAGTGGGGGGAGGCGGGGTGGGTGTCAGTAGCTGGAGGGGAAGGTGGCATTTGGGGAGACAGGGCGGTGGCAGTAGTGGGGGGAGATGGGGTGGTGACAGTAGTGAAAGGAGATAGGGTGGTAGTAGTGGGGGGAGATGGGGCGGGTGGCAGTAGTGCTGTAGCGGGGGCTGCCGGAGGCACTGTCTGTGGGTAATATTGTCCCCAAGCAGCGCTAAGGTGTCAGGGGAGACGGCAGTGGCAGTAGTGGGGTGGGTGGCAGTAGCTGGAGGGGCGGGTGGCATTTGGGGAGACGGTGGTGGCAGTAGTGGGGGAAGATAGGGCGGTGGCAGTAGTGGAAGGAGACATTGTGGTAGTAGTGGGGGGAGACGGGGCCGGTCGCAGTTGTGTGGGGAGACAGGGTGGTGGCAGTAGTGGGAAGAGACAGGGTGGTGGCAGCAGTGGGGAGGAGTCAGGGTGGGTGGCAATAGTGGGGGGAGACATGGCGGTGGCAGTAGTGGAAAGAGACAGGGTGGTAGTAGTGGGGGATATGAGGTGGGTGGCAGTTGTGTAGGGAGACAGGGTGGTGGCAGTAGTGGAAGGAGACAAAGCAGGTGGCAGTAGTGGGGGGGGAGACAGGGCTGATGGTCACAGTACAGTACCAGGGGCTGCTGGAGGCAGTAAAGAGGTATGGGTCCCGCACAGAACCAGTTGATAATTAGACTTAATGATTATTATGCTTCCTTATTTCTAATTAATCCCTTGTCTGTGTTACTGTTATTTGCTGTGTCAGCCTTTATGTGTGTTCTGTGTAATAATCCTGAAAGTAGTGCTGCTACCGATCTCATATCATTTGTAGTAACTTGGAAAAGATGAGATATGAGGTGCACTCTGGAAGCTTATAGGGGGTTAATCAGAGATGAACGCAGATGTGACATCACGCAGCCCCTGGAAAATGGTCCTGTCCCGCCCGCGTTCACTTCTCAGGGATGCGGCCACAATGTGTGTGTCTGCGCATGTGCATGTTGCCACCACCAGCAAACTGCTGCGGGCAGCTATTGTGGCTGGGTCTGAATGGCCCCCATAGGGTTTTGGCTCTCCTGATATGAATCTGTTTTACTTACCTGCAATACTATAATGTAACTTGAATTGTTTCTGTGCTTTAAAGGATATTTATCCATGTTGTGCAGAGTAAAGTATACTGCTCCAAAAAAATAAAGGGAACACTAAAATAACACATCCTAGATCTGAATGAATGAAATATTCTTATTAAATACTTTGTTCTTTACATAGTTGAATGTGCTGTCAACAAAATCACACAAAAATGATCAATGGAAATCAAATTAACCCATGGAGGTCTGGATTTGGAGTCACACTCAAAATTAAAGTGGAAAAACACGCTACAGGATGATCCAACTTTGATGTAATGTCCTTAAAACAAGTCAAAATGAGGCTCAGTAGTGTGTGTGGCCTCCACGTGCCTCTATGCCCCTCCTACCATACTCAGTTTAGAAAATGAGCCCAGAGGAGCCGGTCACAGCTAGGGGAGCTCTACAGAGCTCTTTTAGTAAAATCTAGAGGGAGGAGCCAGCCCACATTGTTAAACTCTTAAAGTGCCAATGGTTCCTGGTGGACCTGTCTATACCCCATGGTACTAATATGGACCCCAGCATCCTCTACGGACTACGAGAAAAGGATTTACTGGTAGGTATATAAAATCCTATTTTCCCTTTATATATCATCTAAGAAAAAATGGTCTATAACAATTAGGGGTAATCCTTATTATTCACTATTGTAAAATATTCCAACGTTTTGGAATGCACAGCCATATTCCTGTGAGCCGGTGGAACGCATACTAAGGAGATGCGAATCACAGGCGATCCCATTTTCATGTTTGAAACGTAAAAACGTAACATCCGGGCACCAGTGGAACGCATGGGAAGGGAAGTGCGTCACCTGGTGGGCTGAATCTCATTGGCTTAGTTATTTAATTGAAAGCACGTCCCATTTAGATATCTTTGGAGCGGACTCATTGGCTTAAATCCTCTGACGTTCATTGGCCAGTGGTCACGGTTGCCATGACAACCCGAAAAAAACAGAAGTAAACATCATTAATGCCGTGGAAATTGTACAATGTGACTGTTTATTACATATCATATGGTGACTGTACCAGGGCCCTCATTCCGAGTTGTTTGCTCTGTATTTTTTATCGCATCGCAGCGATTTTCCGCTTAGTGCGAATGCGCAATGTACGCATTGCGACTGCGCCAAGTAAATTTGCTAAGAAGTTAGTATTTTTACTCACGGCTTTTTCTTCGCTCTGGCGATCGTAATGTGATTGACAGGAAATGGGTGTTTCTGGGCGGAAACAGGCCGTTTTATGGGCGTGTGGGAGAAAACGCTACCGTTTCCGGAAAAAACGCAGGAGTGGCCGGAGAAACGGGGGAGTGTCTGGGCGAACGCTGGGTGTGTTTGTGACGTCTACACAGGAACGACAAGCACTGAACTGATTGCAGATGCCGAGTAAGTCTGAAGCTACTCAGAAACTGCTACGAGGTGTTTAATCGCAATATTGCGAATCCGTTGTTCGCAATTTTAAGAAGCTAAGATTCACTCCCAGTAGGCGGCGGCTTAGCGTGAGCAAAACTGCAAAAATCAGCTTGCGAGCGAACAACTCGGAATGACCCCCCAAGCTTCAATGGTCAAAATGTACATTTAGTTTATGGATTATCCTCATTTTCCAAAGTAATATATGTATCTGCCTAATTGAATTAGGAGTGGGCGGGACTATACAGAGTTTAAATAGATGGCTCTGGGATCTGACACACACCATCACCCTGAGGAAGACTAAAGCAGTCGAAACGCGTTGGTGGGGTGGTTGTTTGGACACCCAGACCTGTACTTGTGGCATCCAGCAGAGTGGTGAGAATACATGGGCCCTTTTTGTTATTTATCCGCTCAGCTGTGATTTTGTTTCCATTGACCCAAGTCAGGCCATTTTGGTGTGCCTGTGTGTTTTATATATTTATACCCATTAAATACCGTTTTTATCACTATATGGTTGTTTTTTTGGGAGCTACGTTACCTGTGTGGAAAAGAAACCGCTACGGGAATTTACAACATCAGTTTCAAGTAAGCTTATGTGTAAGCCTGGCTAGTTACCTTATCAGCCTATAAAGAACTAATCTTTTGTAAAGCCTGAGAGATATGGCTGTATAAACTTGAGAGTGAGCATTTATAGAATGATATCCTTTGCACACCTCGGGTGGTCCTGTTACACACACTGCTCACGGAGTGGGGGTTCTGTCTCACCTGCACCCACATTTTATACTATATTTTATAAAGAAATATTACACATTGGTATTTTTTATTTGTTTTTATTAAATTCATGGACGTTGACCTGTGGGAATATCCTTGACCGTGTGGGGGAGATAAAGAAACTGCTACATGACCATATACAACTTGTCTCAAGTAAGCACACGTGTAAGCGTGATATTCTCCTGATCTTTTAAGTGTGAGAGATTTTGAATATATGAAGCAACGATACCTTTATAAGCATGGAATTTGCTGTCTGATGTAAGCTTATGAGTGAGCATCAATCTTCTCTGACCGTCTCACGTTTCTGGTGGTCCTGTAATATCCATTTCATGTTCACAAAGTAAAAGATTTCTGCTGGATTTATCTCCATTCCCCATTATTCATTTGACATTTGAGGAGTCTACTATACATTGGATTTTCTTTCTATGTTTTCTATTCACATATGGTCATCCATTGGGAAGAGACTGTATATTCGTGAATTATAAAGAAATAAGAAACGGAAACCGTGAACATCGTACAAGGACATTTCGTATTATAAGTATCTGGTACCCTTCTTTGGCGTGATAATGTCAATAATTATCATTAAACACAAAGCTATACCTTTAAATACACTTTTACCATAGAGCAGCTGCGACCGCTAGACTTGATACACACGCTACGTACTGTGTACGCTATTTGCGTACAGAGTCCCGTAGCTTATACGGACTTAGCGTACAAAATGCCGCGCCAGGAGTACAGAGTACACACCGTGCGCACACACTCAGTTTATAAACTTTAAACCTTGGTAGTGATACAATGCAATGATACGTTTATACTTTAAACCTTATGCAGCAAAGTACTGCAATGATGATACACTTTAAACCTCGTGCAGCGCTGACGGTACAAAGTACTCGCAGTGCGTACACTTTACCAATACACGTTAAAACCTTTATGCAGTTTGGCAATATAAGACACTTTGAACCTTAGCATAGAAATGAGGACACCACACCGATATGTTGGAAACTGCTGGGTTCTGAGGCCACAGTGGATTAATTAGAAAAAGGGGATAACAATGCAGATTATACACTACAGGCTAACAAGATAAATCTAAACAGAATAATGGCTACAGAGAATGTACATACGTGAGAATTGTTCGCAAGCACAACCCGGCTGGTCCTCCGCTGGTCATACAGATAGCGTTCAGAGTCTTGTGTGACCAAGCCTGCTGCAAGCTCTCTTTATTCACTTCATCCAAAACAATACAATGGTCACTGTAATCCCTTTGTCTATTGGACACAGAGATGTATCTTTTGATTACAAGAGAGGTCATAGGTTGATTTGAAAAGGTGGGCGATGTCTATCTTAACTGCTTCTTGTGGGTGGTCTCCTCTGGATTCCCCCCGCATACATAATATACAGTAAAATACAGTTTAAACCTATATTCTGCTTCTGCATCTAACTATCCTCAGGAGCATGCGATCTTCCTCAAACCAACACCAGAATGTTTCCCTTAAAACACCCTACAGCTGATTACCAAACACCACCTTGTAACCTTGTTCTGTCCCCTCCTATCCTGTAAAAGGTGAATCCCTTTTTTTCAGTAACCATTTTAAACAGCTATTTCTTTCTGATGTGGTGCAGGGGGCCATGTGTACAATGTGCACTATTTGGGTTAAATATGTAATGTTCTGATAACCCTCTATGCGCTCACAAACTCCGACGTAAATACCACTACCACGCGCAGGTCCGCGGAAGCGATAATACGCAAAATTGCGAATATGTGCACGCATGGCGGAACAAGTGCATGCGCAGCGGGCATGTGTGTGTGGTTAGTACATGGGGAATGCATTACAATATTTTTCGACTTTGACAGCCCACCATTTGGCAGTCAACAATAACTGCCACTATCTAAACATTAAACAGAAAAATATACAATACAATATCTAAAGATGGTTGGATTAAAAAAAAAATACAAATTATCTACAGATAATTGGACGGTAGGGGGAGAGGGGTAGGTGGGAAATGTGTGACCTTGTGGGATAGTAAAAGCATGTATGTATAAAATCCTTGTCTGAGGTGCATGTATCATCGTGCTGTATATTGTTCTAGATAAGCTTCGAGGTGTTGCGAAGTATACATTAAATCCTTCTTATCCCTTATTAAGGGTCTGTAAATGGGCCAACAAACACTACCGAGCTCTTTTCGGCTTCTTGTTCCAACAAATGGGGTGCACATTTAGTTGATGATACATGGAGGGGAAACATATGTGAATGCTGATATATGGATATCACCTGTCGACTATGTGTGATACTACCTGAAGGCTGTAGAGATGAAGATAGGACATGTATCACAAATACATTCACATAATCATTTGTGCAGTTGTTCTTTGGTGTTGATTGAAGTCTTGTCCGTGTGGGTGTATCTTTGCTGTGAGTGTCCATTTAAAAGTCTTTTCCGGATGGATGTACCTTTGTTTTAAGTGTTCATCAACAGTCTTTTCTGGATGGATGTATCTTTGTTTTAAGTGTTCATCAACAGTCTTTTCTGGATGGATGTATCTTTGTTTTAAGTGTTCATCAAAAGTCTTTTCTGGATGGATGTATTTTTGCTGAGGGAAAACAAAGGAGAAACGGGTGAAAGAAACGGATCGTGGAATCACGTCTTATCACAACATTGTCTCTATTGATGAGTCATGAATTAAATCAGTTGTTGTAACAATGCCCCCGCTCCTTAAACTCATCACTTTGGTACCGTGCTTGCGCCGCGTTCAAACTCGAACACCCCTAAATATCAAGCCAATCATTATGACAACTCCCAGGATACAAAGGAGAAACTTTCCTACACTCACGATAACATTTTGAGCCCATTCTCCTAAACCTGAGAACCAATTGCGTGGGTTCAACCATGAGACCCAGCTGGTCAGTTCATTACTCACAGCAGTAAGGGTAAGGTTGTGTCTCCTTCGGAACTCCCACTTCAACTGTAAGATATCCATCCATCTTTTGATCTATGACCTCGATTGGGTCATCAATGCTGTTTGTAATATACGTGCAGCACTTCACATCATACTGTGTTGCTAAAGTGACACAGTCTACAAACACGTTACTGTCCTCCGTATGGGGCGCTTTCAAATTACTGCAGCTGTTTCCTTAATTAGTGGCAGTTCAGCTCCCACTGCCCAAACAGTCACACATCAATAAAAATTGTAAGTCAAGGAAAAACACAGCGCTGTTTCTAACAAACCACAGGGATATAGTCCCAGCTTCCTCCACGTTAGGAATGACACTTTGCCACGTCAAAATAGATAAAAAACATTTATCCTTTATTCCAAGACATCCGTTAAAAAGTTTCTGTTTGGCGGACACAGGTCAATCTCAGCAGAAGCACGGTGCAAGAGTGGGTATTAGATTAAAACATTGGAGCTCCCCAGACCCTCAGGACGCAGTTCGTATTTGCGGTGCCGCTTACAGCAGGGTTTGCTCACCCGCAGTTGTTATTCAACCTCCGCTAGCCGTCCTTCGGTCACGGACCCTCCAGGTGCTGCAGCCGCCTCCACACTCCTCCGCTCTCCCCCGCTAGACGCTCCCTGCTCCACACTAAATTCAGACCAGGTTCACCTTGCGCTTCCGACGCGTTTCTACCCTCTGCGGGTCTTTTTCGAGGCACAGGTGAAACTGGTCAGATTGCAAATTATATACCCGCCCTAAGAGTCTGGTTTGCTCATAATACAGATTCCAGGGTTACAGGGTTTCCTTAAAGGTACAAACACATCATTCTTTAAATCCATATAAAACATATACAAATCTTTACAGGAACCATTTTATTTCAAAACTTCCATTAAGGCCCCTCGGCTGCAAAGTTTTTAATTCCTGTATCCACCACATCTCCTTTCTTGCTAAAGCTGCAGCCACATTATTTCTCCTCCAATTCCCTTTCACGTGGTCAATCATTTTGCAGCTTATTATGCTATCAACAGAGCATTCATGTGTTTCCTTACAATGTGCAGACAGACAATGGGTCTCCAAACCCTTTTTAATGTTTTTTACATGTTCACCCATCCTTATTTTGAAAGGGCGACTGGTTCTTCCCACATACTGTTTCATACATTTACACTGTATCAAATAGATCACATTACTGCTACTGCATGTTACAAAATGTTCAATTCTGTACTCTTTTTTAGTGGTATTAGATACAAAGGTTTCTAAATAGGGGCCGAGGGGCCTTAATGGAAGTTTTGAAATAAAATGAGATTATACACTACAGGCTAACAAGATAAATCTAAACAGAATAATGGCTACAGAGAATGAACATATGTGAGAATTGTTCGCAAGCACAACCCGGCTGGTCCTCCGCTGGTCATACAGATAGCGTTCAGAGTCTTGTGTGTCCAAGCCTGCTGCAAGCTCTCTTTATTCACTTCATCCAAAACAATACAATGGTCACTGTAATCCCTTTGTCTATTAGACACAGAGATGTATCTTTTCATTACAGGAGAGGTCATAGGTTGATTTGAAAAGGTGGGCGATGTCTATCTTAACTGCTTCTTGTGGGTGGCCTCCTCTGGATTCCCCCCGCATACATAATATACAGTAAATACAGTTTAAACCTATATTCTGCTTCTGCATCTAACTATCCTCAGGAGCATGCGATCTTCCTCAAACCAACACCAGAATATTTCCTTAAAACACCCTACAGCTGATTACCAAACACCTTGTAACCTTGTTCTGTCCCCTCCTATCCTGTAAAGGTGAATCCCTTTGTTCAGTAACCATTTTAAACAGCTATTTCTTTCTGATGTGGTGCAGGGGGCTATGTGTACAATGTGCACTATTTGGGTTAAATATGTAATGTTCTGATAACCCTCTATGCGCTCACAAACTCCGCCGTAAATACCCCTACCACGCGCAGGTCGGCGGGAGCGATAATACGCAAATTGCGAATATGTGCACGCATGGCAGAACAAGTGCATGCGCAGCGGGCATGTGTGTGTGGTTAGTACATGGGGAATGCATTACAATATTTTCCGACTTTGACAGGCGCATTAAGTATCCCCCTCTATTGCATTGTATTCCCTGTTGTTTCCCGTCTTGATAACACTGGAAGAGATTCTTGATTGCTGCCTTCATTGTCCAGCGCAGGTGTAAACTATTCTCTTCTTTTGAATGGGCTTTACACCCCGAGTTCTTCCACACTCTGGTAGACAAGTGGGAGTTACTGAAGATAGATCTCATGCCATGCCATCCCGTCAGAACAACAAAGTTCACGCGTACGGGTCAAGAACAAAAGATCCCAGGACAACCTTTGTGGGTGCCCTGTCAGTGAGATGGGAATTTCGTCTGGCCTATGTGTTTCCACCAATCGCCCTGTTACCCAGGATGATGCGAAATGCAAAACAGGGAAAGGGCGCCATGATACTAATAGCTCCGGCTTGGCCCAGAAGACATTGGTACACAGATCTGCAGAGGATGTTGATGGATGCTCCATTTCTACTCCCTCAACATCCAGATCTACTGTCTCAGGGTCCTTGCTATTACAAGCACCTGGATCAACTGTCTTTGACGGCGTGGCTCTTGAGACTTCCATTATGAAAGCAAGAGGATTCTCACAACAGGTAATTCAAACACAATTTTTTAAATATACGTGGGGATTTTGGTAGTTAAGAAACATTTATTTAGACACATATATAAAAACATCAATTCCCACACGGTTAAAAAGTCTAATGGCAGTAGTAAGAGTGACACAAAGTGCAGTGTGTCTAGCAGCAATAGGAGTATCCACACAAGGAGTCCAAATGGACAATTACCAGCATTAGATGAGAAGAGTGCATATGGGTATAATGTCCACGGCAACTGCAACAACTCCTTCACCTCCCCTGTGGTAGGACGTCCAAAATCTGCTTTCAGTGGTCCAGTTGATATAGCCAACGCGTTTCTCCCCTGTTCATCGGGTCTTTGTCAAGGCTTTCCAGCATGTTGTTCCATGTGGCATTTCCTCCCTTTTAAATGTACAGCTACCAATCCCTATGCAGCTGTTCCTAGTGTATCGTATTAACATCATTACTATGGGAACTACACTTCCCATGATTCCATGCTCCGTTTCCGTGTGTAAGGTTGTTTGTCCCCGTGCTGGCTGGGCGGGCACTACTGGCTCCTATACAGAGAAATCCTACAAGTCCCATGAGCCTCCTTGCCACATGGAACAACATGCTGGAAAGCCTTGACAAAGACCCGATGAACAGGGGAGAAACGCGTTGGCTATATCAACTGGACCACTGAAAGCAGATTTTGGACGTCCTACCACAGGGGAGGTGAAGGAGTTGTTGCAGTTGCCGTGGACATTATACCCATATGCACTCTTCTCATCTAATGCTGGTAATTGTCCATTTGGACTCCTTGTGTGGATACTCCTATTGCTGCTAGACACACTGCACTTTGTGTCACTCTTACTACTGTATGTATAATTGGACATAGTTCGTGCCTTAAGGATCTACGTGGATCATATCAGTGCCATCAGAAAGACAGACACTCTGTTCTCTATGGATTTTACAAGAGAGGATTGCCTGCTAACAAGCAGACACTGGCGAGGTGGCTTCAGATGACGATTTCAGAAGCATATTCTCAAGCTGAACTCCCTATTCCGGCTAATATCTCTGCTCACCCTACACGTAAGGTAGGTCTATTTTGGGCAGCACAACGTAGTGCTTCAGCTAAACAGATATGTAAGGCAGCCACATAGTCTTCCATTAACACATTCATTATACATTATGCCTTTGATACCTCAGAACGCTGAATTCAGGTGAAGGATTCTCCTGTCCAATCAGGAACCTCCCCACCACTAAATTTGCTTTAGGATATCCCAATGTTATCCTGTGGATAACCTGTGGATCCTGCAGGAGAAATAATAGTTAAGGTAGACTTATCATTGATAACTCTATTTCTCCTTAGTCCACAGTATCCACAGGGCTCCCACCCTGATACACCTGATTTGAGGATCCTTTCACCTACTGACATCTTCCTTCTTGTACAGAAGGGTGTGCATGTGTGTTCTTCTCACCTGATTAGGGCTCTCTATGATGCTCCTGCCTTGAGCTTTGGAAACAACTGAATTGCCTGAGCCAGGAGGTGGGGATATAGGGGACTGGCCCATTGCATTCTGGAAGTCCGAAAGCTTTTGATCGTTGGTACCAATGCACTGATGCTAACCCCATATCCCAAATGTATATCCTGTGGACTTAGGAGAATTAGAATTATCGACGGTAAGTCTACCATAACTACATATATTTCTGGCGTGGTGTGGCTGCTTGCTGGGGCACCGGCTCAGGGTTCCTCATGCCACGTGACACAATGCTTAGGAAATATCTGGTGCAGCCCCTGTCATATATCCACATGCTCCTGTAACAGCCGGCCTCAGGGAATTGGCTAATGAATGGCTCCTGTTACTGAGTTGGCAGCATCTGAGTCTTGCTACCGTTGTCTTAGGTATATAATACATTTATTGAGCTTGTGTATGGGAACCAGCATTCAGAATCCTGCACCTTCCCTGCTGATTACCTGTCCCCTGGCACTTGGATGACGGCCTTCTCTGGCTTCTGATCCATGGCCTTAAGGGCACACCAATGATTCGTAATGGAAGTAGTATCTTCAGGAGCGTTCACGTCTAAGGAGGAGGACAGGGCCTCTTGCAAAATTCTGGTGCCTTCAGCATCTATTACTATATAATCCTGCAATCTCCAAGGTGGTAAAGGAGGAGTAGCGGGAAAAGGCGACCAGGACCCTATCAGAGGGGTGTGATCAGACCATGAAATTACTGTCGGTAGAAAAGTTCAAGCGACCAGGTTCTGGGATACACTGTGATAAATATGGAGACTGACACAGGACATTTCATAAAGGATAAGCATTTATTTCTCTAAGTTACAACAATGAGAACCTGCAAATAACAAGTTATACTCAGTTACAGTAATAGGAAGAACAAATTAGAATACTCCGCTCTTATCTCAGATGTTTCATGATCTGTCCCAGATGATGGTCATCGATGAAGTAGTTTAAACAATATAGTTCAGTCGCCCTCAGGGTCCCTCCTTAATAACTCTGTCTGAATTTATTAAACTGAGGTGGGTTTATAGAAGTCTATATCCACTGCAGACAGAACTAGCTTCAATCGGAACTAACCTGCTATGTGTAAGTCTTTAGGCTTTATACCCTGCAAGGATACGCTAACATTGTCTTACCAGATATTACATTCATGGTCTGTGATGCTGGGTGCAGTAGTCATTCAGTATAACATCATTTATCTTATCCTGGACAACTGTCCCCTTTCACCTACTTATGAATACAATAGCCCAAACATCTTACCAGACAGTTTCCATCTGAAATGCTGATACAGGTTGAGTATCCCTTATTCAAAATGCTTGGGACCAGAGGTATTTTGGATATCGGATTTTTCCGTATTTTGGAATAATTGCATACCATAATGAGATATCATGGTGATGGGACCTAAATATAAGCACAGAATGTATTTATGTTTCATATACATCTTATACACACAGCCTGAAGGTCATTTTAGACAATATTTTTAATAACTTTGTGTATTAAACAAAGTTTGTGTACATGGAGCCATCAAAAAACAAAGGTTTCACTATCTCACTCTCACTCCAAAAAGTCCGTATTTTGGAATATTTGGATATGGGATACTCAACCTGTAATAGGAACATATATTTATTATAATCAGCCAGCCTAAAAGCTGTGTATATTCTTCCCACTCACTATGTCCTTCACAATAGGTCAAAGGTGAAAGACAACTGTGGATCTATGTTTCTAACTGGTGTCTTAAGCACTAATCATAATAAAAGTACATAAATAAAGTAATACGTAAGTAATACGTATACAGAATGGAGTTACACATGGACAAAATGGCATCTAAAAAGTAGTAACTAATATCACCCTATATTGAAATCTATCAATGCGAGGGATCAATTGTAATGACCTAGAAGAAGGTCTATTCTCTAATGTGACCCGTGTACAGCAGAGTAATAAGGATAATCACGGACACCTGATGTCTAATTCTCCAAGTGTTATAGAGGTCAGATTCAGCTAATAAAGGGAGCATGAGGAAGCTAAGGAACGGGCGGCATTACTGGTCTGTTCATCAGTGGTGGAGGATCTATCAAGATGAGGGTCTGGAGCAAGAGTAACATCTCCCATAAGGAGAAGTGCAATTTCTTGTAGCTTTTGAAAAAAAATATGTAAGAAATCAGGGCTGTCTGGCATGAGGGGCATAGAGAGAAGTGAGGGTGACATATTTATAATGGATTTTCCCAACTAGAATCCAATATCTACCATTGCAATCCACCCACTTGCTTTCCAGGTGAATGGGGCAGGATCTATTAGAAAGGTTGGCTACACCACAGGAGATATAGCATGTTGGGTAGTTATTGGTAAACTGAGGGGGAGAGTGCAATGGAACATGTGATTCCTGAATGGCTACCACCGCCGCCTTCTGGCCAGTGAAATATTTTATTGCAAGACGTCTCTTACGGGGAGAATTAAGACCTTTTACATTGACTTAAAAATGTTGCCGTGATAGAGAGATCAGATCATGGTATGAAACATCTAGGATCATCTGTGTAAAGTCCAATAGAGTCTGTAGGACGTGTGCATATTTCAAACTATCATAAAGGAAAAAATAAAATAGGGAACAAAAATGGGAGACAAACAGAAATAGCGTCCATAAAGGAGCTAGAGATTCCGTCACTAGGGTACCGTAACAGAAAGGTAGAAAAAGGTGGCGGTCGGGCCTAAAAGGGAAACCCACCGACTACCCTAAGTAGCCATACGAGAGGCAAAATCTAGTCATCATAGTAACAATTGTACAAAGAAATATCAAATCTCAATGTAACCAAAGGAGGTAAAAGCCAAGAACCTGGTCTGTTATCTAATGTAGGTTCTACCAACACCGTTATAAGGGCAACAGGATGTTAGAGGAATCAGTCATGCTTTGCCTGGACACCCAAACATTCTAGAAAGGTATTATGAAACGTAACAGTGGAAAGAATATCAGACCATATACTATATAGCTGTTATGATTCCTGTACTCCAGACCGGAGAAGATCTTATGGCAGGGATCTGAGTACAGGAACAATATGCTGGTTGTGGGAGCTGGAGAGCCTAGTAACCCCTGGCGCCCTAACTCCGTTGTCTCGCCCGTGTTATCAGAAATCCCCTGCGAGACTATGGTTGCTTGAGCCCATGGCAGCCGCGTTCGAAGGGCGGATTATGTCTGCCCAACCCCGATGCCCCCGCAGGTCTTAATGGGAGACAAGGGGAAATCCGAGACAGGGTGATAACAAGGGGCCCTCTGACTAAGCAACCAGGCCAGGGGTTACAAGCTAACTAACTTAAATCAAAAGGTATGTGCGGACTAGCCGCCAGGGAAAAGGACAACCAAAGATCCACTGATCCGACACTCCTATCCGGCACCGCTGGACACCAGAGTGGATCTGTGGAAGCGGAATCCTCCGCAAAAGCTCCAGAACACAATTAAACAAAATAATAAACAGTAAGCGGACAAGCCGCAACACACGGCTGCGCCGCGACTCACGAACACCGCCAGATGTTAAAGGTGCTCGGTCAGACTCCAGGAACAGATGGTAAACTTCCGAGTACAGGTTCTCTGAGGACAGGAACAACCGAATAGACCGGGACTGGGAACTCTCTGCAGCAGACACAGGCAAACAGGAAGCTATCACCGGCGTCTGTGAGAAGTCCAAAGGGAGCCTATAACTGTGAGCTCCCCAATCAGGAGCCAGACTAGGCAATTATAGTAATGCCGTGCAGCTTGCATGCTGCACGGCCAGCACATAATGATATGATTAGAGTAGACCCAGCAACGGGGAACGTGGCCCGTACGTGGCGTCCCTGTTGCTAAGGTCTGGGCGGCTGCGTGCGCCCGGCGTCAGCGTTGCCAGGGAGCCGGCGGCTGTACGCGCCCGGCGTCCCTGGTTGCTAGGCGCCGGGCCGCACCGCCGATCGGACCCCGGCGCCTAACAGTACCCCCCCCTTGAGGAGGGGTCAAGGAACCCCTAAAGCCAGGTTTCCGAGGAAATTCTCGAAAAAATGCCCTCTTGAGCCTCGGGGCATGGAGATCTTTATCCAGGACCCAAGACCTTTCTTCTGGACCATAACCTTTCCAATGCACCAAAAAATAAAGCCGACCCCGGGACCACTTGGAATCGAGAACCTTCTCCACCAAGAACTCCTGCTGACCCTGTACATTAACTGGTGATCTCCCCTGAGATTTTTTACGAGGAAATCTGCTGGACGAAACATATGGTTTAAGCAATGAGCAATGGAAGGTATTTCCGATCCGTAAAGTTTTTGGTAAACGTAACCGGAAAGCAACTGGATTGACTTTTTTGATAATGAGAAATGGTCCAATAAATCTAGGACCCAATCTGGCTGAGGTTTGTCGAAGTTTAATGTTGCGAGTCGACAACCACACCCTGTCTCCTACTTTAAAAGTGCACGGCCGCCGGAGCCTGTCAGAAAATTATTATAAGCAAACTCCGCCAATGGAAGAAACTCAGACCAGTCATTTTGGAGTTTGGCCGAGTACAAACGCAAATATTGTTTAAGAGATTGGTTAACTCGCTCAGTCTGTCCATTGGATTGTGGATGATAGCCGGAGGTTAATGATAATTTCATCTTTAACGAAGCACAAAAAGACTTCCAAAATTGTGCAATGAATTGTGGACCCCTGTCAGAAACAATATCAGTGGGTAACCCATGGAGTCTGAAAACATGACGGAGGAACAAGACTGCCAATCCCTGGGCAGATGGCAATCGGGGAAGAGCAATAAAATGGGCCATCTTGCTAAAACGGTCCACTACCACCCATATGACTCGGCATCCGGCTGACAGAGGGAGATCCACCACAAAATCCATGGAGATATGCGACCATGGCCTAAGAGGAACATTCAAGGGCATAAGTTGACCAATAGGCAAAGAACGGGGGAACTTTATGCTGTGCACAGACCTGACACGAAAAAACAAACTCTTTAATGTCTTTGGAAAGACCAGGCCACCATACTGAGCGGGATACTAATTCCAAAGTCTTAGCGATTCCCGGATGCCCGGCAACTTTGCTATCATGAAACTCCGCCAAAACAGTTGCTCTCAAAAACTCAGGGACAAAAAGACGACCAGCAGGAGTATTTCCCGGAGCTTGATGTTGAAGCAGCTTTAATTGGGAAAATACATCCTGTGTGAGACCTGCCTGAATGACTGAAGGCGGAAGTATGGGAGTAACAGGACTGTTGTCTTGAACCGGAAGAAAACTGCGTGACAGGGCATCTGCCTTGGTATTCTTGGAACCTGGTCTGAAGGTGATAATGAATTTGAAACGAGTAAAAAATAAAGCCCAACGAGCCTGTCGGGCATTCAGCCGTTTAGCCGATTCAATGTATTGAAGATTTTTGTGATCAGTCAAAACTGAAATGGTATGGGTCGCTCCTTCAAGCCAATGTCTCCACTCCTCGAAAGCCCATTTAATAGCCAGCAATTCCCGGTTACCAACATCGTAGTTGGATTCTGCAGATGAGAATTTCCTGGACATAAAGGCACAAGGATGTAACTCAAGGGAATCTGGATCCTTCTGAGAAAGGATAGCCCCTACTCCAACCTCCGAGGCATCAACCTCAACAATGAAAGGTCATTCTGGGTTGGGATGTCTAAGGACAGGGGCTGAGACAAAGGCTTGTTTTAAGGCCTGAAAAGATAACTCAGCTTCACATGACCAATTGGTAGGATCTGCTCCCTTCTTAGTAAGTGCCACAATGGGAGCAACTAGGTCAGAGAAAGAGTGAATAAATCTTCTATAGTAGTTTGCAAACCCTAAAAAGCGCTGAATTGCTTTTAAGTTGGCGGGTTGCGCCCAACTAAGGATGGCTTGGACCTTCTTTGGTTCCATTCGGAATCCCCGAGGGGAAATAATGTACCCTAAAAAGGATACCTCCGTGACATGAAATTCACACTTCTCCAGCTTGGCATATAAGTGATTTTCACGTAATTTCTTTAGCACCTGACGCACCTGGGTAACATGTTGTTCTACAGAGTCAGAATATATCAAAATATCGTCTAAATAGACCACAACGAATCTTCCCAGAAACTCACGGAGCACATCATTAATGAGATCCTGGAAAACTGCCGGAGCGTTAGATAGGCCGAATGGCATGACCAGATACTCATAGTGGCCTGACTGAGTACTGAATGCCGTTTTCCACTCATCCCCTGACCTGATTCTGATGAGGTTATATGCTCCTCTCAGGTCAATCTTAGAAAAAATAACAGCCGAACGTAGCTGATCAAAGAGGACAGAGATCAGCGGCAGAGGGTAAGTATTCTTTACTGAGATTTTATTCAAAGCTCTAAAGTCAATGCAGGGTCTGAGTGAACCATCCTTCTTCTCTACGAAGAAGAAACCTGCACTTAAAGGGGATTTAGATGGCCTGATAAATCCTTTCCCAAGGCTTTCTTTCACATACTCATTCATGGCCACAGTTTCAGGACCAGACAATGCATATAACCTTCCTTTAGGCAACGTGGCACCAGGAATTAACTCAATGGCACAATCATAAGGCCTATGGGGGGGCAAAATATCCGCATTGCCCTTGGAAAACACATCAACAAAATCCTGGTATTCCCCAGGAATATGTGCGGAACTGGCGGCAGCTACTCGGATAGGAAGCGAAATACATTCTTTATCACAGATGGTACCCCATTGTAGGATCTCCCCAGACTGCCAATCTATGATGGGATTATGAAAGGCCAGCCAAGGGTGACCCAGAACCACAGGAACTGCTGGACAATGGGTAAGGAAAAACTCAATCTTTTCAGAATGCAGAGCTCCCACCGAGAGCAAAACAGGAGGTGTACATAGAGAAATAACCCCATTGGATAAGGGACTCCCATCTAAACCATGCATGGTGATACACCTACCCAAGGTTAGCTGAGGAATACCTAAGGCCTTGGCCCATGTTAAATCCATAAAGTTTCCTGCAGCTCCACTGTCCACAAAAGCAGAGACAGAGGAACAGAGGCTGCCATAGGAAACTTTAGCAGGAACCAACAGTGAATTATTTGAGGAGATGAGCTGCAGACCAAAGTGAACCCCCTCACAACTCACTTGGTCAGGAAGTTTCCCGACTTGTTTGGACAACTACGGGCAAAATGTCCCTTACCCCCGCAGTATAAACACAGACCAGAATTTTGCCTCCTGGTTCTTTCTTCCGGAGACAATTTGGAGAAACCAATCTGCATAGGCTCCTCCATGTCTACAGGAATGGAAGGAACACAGGGAGAAGACCCGACAGATGCCCCTTTTTCAGCCCTCCGCTCTCTGAGCCGACGATCTATTTTAATAGAGAGCTCCATGAGGTTATCGAGAGTCTCAGGAGCGGGATACTGGAGGAGACTGTCTTTTATAGATTCAGATAAGCCGAGGCGAAACTGACTGCGCAGGGCTGGGTCATTCCAGCCACAGTCGTTCGACCAACGGCGAAACTCCGTACAATAATTCTCTGCGGGATTCCTACCCTGTCTAAGAGCACGCAACTGACTTTCTGCGGACGCCTCTCTATCAGGGTCGTCATACAATAGCCCTAAAGATTTTAAAAAGGCGTCTACAGACGATAAGGCCGGATCGTCTATCTTTAAACCAAAAGCCCAGGTCTGAGGATCCCCCTGAAGCAGAGAAATAATAATCCCAACCCGCTGAGCCTCCGTACCTGAGGAGACTGGTCTTAAACGAAAATACAGTTTGCAAGATTCTTTAAAATCTTGCAAACTGTATCCCCAGAAAAACGGTCAGGCAGATGCATTTTTGGTTCAGGGATGACCCTCGGGGAAGTCCGTAACAGATCTTCCTGTGACCTCACCCGGAGGGACAGATCCTGAACCATCTGAGTAAGTTCTTGAATCTGACTAACAAGAAGCTGGCCATGATTTGGCCCAACACCGGCGGGATTCATAAGGCCGACAAATTCTCCCAACTAAAAAGTGAAAAAATTAACTGTAAGTTAAATCTTTTCTTTTGTCTGGCCGGTGATAATGTTATGATTCCTTTTTTCTTTTGTCTGGCCGGTGATAATGTTATGATTCCTGTACTCCAGACCGGAGAAGATCTTTTGGCAGGGATCTGAGTACAGGAACAATATGCTGGTTGTGGGAGCTGGAGAGCCTAGTAACCCCTGGCGCCCTAACTCCGTTGTCTCGCCCGTGTTATCAGAAATCCCCTGCGAGACTATGGTTGCTTGAGCCCATGGCAGCCGCGTTCGAAGGGCGGATTATGTCTGCCCAACCCCGATGCCCCCGCAGGTCTTAATGGGAGACAAGGGGAAATCCGAGACAGGGTGATAACAAGGGGCCCTCTGACTAAGCAACCAGGCCAGGGGTTACAAGCTAACTAACTTAAATCAAAAGGTATGTGCGGACTAGCCGCCAGGGAAAAGGACAACCAAAGATCCACTGATCCGACACTCCTATCCGGCACCGCTGGACACCAGAGTGGATCTGTGGAAGCGGAATCCTCCGCAAAAGCTCCAGAACACAATTAAACAAAATAATAAACAGTAAGCGGACAAGCCGCAACACACGGCTGCGCCGCGACTCACGAACACCGCCAGATGTTAAAGGTGCTCGGTCAGACTCCAGGAACAGATGGTAAACTTCCGAGTACAGGATCTCTGAGGACAGGAACAACCGAATAGACCGGGACTGGGAACTCTCTGCAGCAGACACAGGCAAACAGGAAGCTATCACCGGCGTCTGTGAGAAGTCCAAAGGGAGCCTATAACTGTGAGCTCCCCAATCAGGAGCCAGACTAGGCAATTATAGTAATGCCGTGCAGCTTGCATGCTGCACGGCCAGCACATAATGATATGATTAGAGTAGACCCAGCAACGGGGAACGCGGCCCGAACGTGGCGTCCCCGTTGCTAAGGTCTGGGCGGCTGCGTGCGCCCGGCGTCAGCGTTGCCAGGGAGCCGGCGGCTGTACGCGCCCGGCGTCCCTGGTTGCTAGGCGCCGGGCCGCACCGCCGATCGGACCCCGGCGCCTAACAATAGCAATTATATAGCACAGGAAATAAAGATAACAAGATTTATGGTAAGAACTTACCTTTGTCAAATCTCTTTCTGCGAGGTACAATGGGCTCCACAAGGACAGACATTGGGGTGTAGAGTAGGATCTTGATCCGAGGCACCAACAGGCTCAAATATTTTGATTGTTCCCAGAATGCATAGCGCCGCCTCCTGTATAACCCCACCTCCTTGCACAGGAACTCAGTTTTTAGTTAACCAGCCCAATTGCAGTAGCAGATAAAAGAGACGACAACAGTTAGTAGCCACATACACCACACTCTCACGACAGGAGAAGTGTCAGCAGCTAACGCCATACCAACCCAAAGAAGCTAAGTGCGTCAGGGTGGGCGCCTTGTGGAGCCCAGTGTACCTCGCAGAAAGAGATTTAATAAAGGTAAGTTCTTACCTTAAATCTCATTTTCTGCTGCGGGGTACACTGGGTTCCACAAGGATAGGCATTGGGGATGTCCTAAATCAGTTCCTTATGGGTGGGGACGCACTGTAGCGGGCACAAGAACCCGGTGTCCAAAGGAAGCATCCTGGGAAGGGGCAGTATCGAAGGCATAGAAACTTATGAACGTGTTCACCGAGGACCATGTAGCCACCTTGCTCAATTGTTCAAGGGTCGCACCGCGGCGGGCCGCCCAATAAGGTCCAACAGACCGAGTAGAATGGGCCTTAATGTTAGAAGGAGCCGGAAGGTCAGCCCGAACATAAGCATGTGCAATCACCATTCTATTCCAACAGGCCAGGGTCTGCTTGTGAGCAGGCCAGCCATGTTTGTGAAAACCAAATAGAACAAAGAGGGAATCAGACCCTGATTGAAGCTGTCCTCTTCACATAGATACGGAGAGCCTGTACCACATCCAAAGACCGCTCTTTGGAAGACAAATCAGGAGAGGCAAAAGCCGGAACCACGATCTCCTGATTAAGGTGGAACGAAGAGACCACCTTAGGTAAATACCCGGGACAAGTCCTAAGAACCGCCCGGTCATGGTGAAAAATCAGATATGGGGAACTACAAGACAAGGCACCCTAATCCGACACTCGTCTAGAAGAGGCAATAGCAAGTAGAAACAAGACCTTAAGAGAAAGCCACTTAAAGTGCACCGATTCAAGTGGTTCAAAGGGAGACTCTTGTAAATGTCTCCAAAACCACCGACAAATCCCAAGAAGCCACAGGCGGGACATAGGGAGGTTGAATCCGCAACACACCCTGAGTGAAGGTATGTACATCAGGTAAGGTTGCAATTTTTCTCTGGAACCAAACCAACAAGGCAGAAATATGAACCTTGATGGAAGCCAAATGCAGGTCTAAGTCTAGGCCCTGGTGAAGGAAAGCCAAAAGCTTGGCTGTACTAAATTTGGAAGCGCCATGATTGTTAGATGCGCACCAAACAAAGTAAGAATGTCAGACCCTATGGTAAATCCGAGCAGAAGCCGGTTTCCGGGCCCACAACATAGTCTGAATGACCGCCTCAGAAAATCCTTTAGCCCTCAAGACGGAAGCTTCTAGAGCCATGCCGCCAAGCCCTGGTAGACACAGGGGCCCTAAACGAGGAGCTCTGGTCGTTGTGGAAGTAGAATGGGACGCTCTAGCGAGAGGCCCTGGAGGTCTGAGAACCAGTGCCGTCTGGGCCACGCTGGAGCTATGAGAACCAGGCTTCCTCCTTCCTGCTTGAACTTCCGAATTACCCTGGGTAGAAGTAACACCGGAGGGAACACGTACGGCAGCCGAAACGTCCATGGAACCGCCAGCGCATCCACTATTGCTGCTTGAGTACTTGGCAGACAGGCTGTTTTAGCAGACGCCAAATCAGCCACTCTCTTATTAAGGTCCTCTCCGAAAAGGATATCTTCCTTAAAAGGTAGTACCTCCAGGGTTTTCTTAGAGTCCAGATCCACAGACCAGGACCGCAGCCATAAAATCCGGTGGGCCAGAACGGACGTAGTAGAAGTCTTTGCCGCCAGGATACTGGCATCAGAAGCCGCCTCCTTAATATAGTGAGAAGCTGTGACTATATACGACAAGCATTGCCGAGCATGGTCAGAAGAGATTTCAGCTTCCAACTCCTGGGCCCACGCTTCAATAGCTTCTGCAGCCCATGTTGCTGCAATAGTGGGCCTATGCGCAGCACCCGCTAGGGTGTAAATCGCCTTTAGACAATGACAACCTTCCACACGCTTATCCGTAGGCTCTTTTAGAGACGTGACGGTAGTGACAGGTAGAGCTGATGAGACCACCTTCCTCACCACATGTGAATCCACTGGCGGAGGCGTTTCCCAATTTTTACTCAGCTCCGGCGTGAGGGGATAGCGAGCCAGCAGCTTCTTGTGAGGCATGAACTTCTTTCCTGGATTTTCCCAGGATTCCTGATGTTTATCAACAAGTCGATCAGAAGGAGTTAAAACTTGTTTAGCCACATTCTGACGCTTAAACCTGTCCGGTTTCTTAGAAGGAACGGACGGCTCCAGGTCATCCGTAATTTGAAGAATGATCTTAAAAGCCTCCAATAAATCAGGAACATCCACTTGTGAAACACCATCCCCATCAGGAGCATCCAGGTCGGAATCTGTGGGATCAGTATAAACGCTATCTTCATCAGACGACGTGTCAGGGACAGCAGTGGATTGTGAGGAAGTAATGGCCCGCTTGGATGACCTCCTGGTCTCAGGCGGCCGAGGGTTAGACTTCTTAGTAGTCAGGGAATGGCTCAATTGCTGTAACTGAGTGGACAATTGATCTGCCCACGACGGATTAACCGCGGGGACCATGAACGGTTGCACCAACACAGGAGGTCCCATAGGGGGCGTTAGTCTGGTAAATTGCATAGTCAGTAGCATGGAGAAGGTAGCCCAAGCCCACAGTGGGTCATTCTGAACCCCCGTTGCTACAGTCCCACTGGGGGGCAAGGAACCCCCAGAACCTTCAGCTACTACGTTTTCCTCAAATGTGTCTGCAGCTTCATCTCCACTCCCGGTGGGATCAGCCACAGAACCGTTACCCTCAGTAGCGGACATGTTATAAATCGCAATATAAGGTAACACAGTATAATATCAGCAGCACAATACCTGAACCGTGCAGTGTATTCAGCACAAACAGGAATTCAGGAGAGATATGGTGACTAAAATCACAGAGAAAAATACACACTAAGTATATCTTGTGAACAACCTATATTAATAATAAACCTGACGCACCTAGCCCCCAGAGGTTATAGAATATAGGGATAGCAAGCTGAGTGAGAAACATGAAATGGAGGTCACACAGCAGCCAGATGCACACATATAGTCACAGTTGTACAATGAAGAAGTTATGACAGGCAATAATACTGCACTGGACTAGCCATACAATGAGATATAGCTATACAGATAATAGATATAACAATGCACAGTAAAGACTGGATGTATATCACAGGGTACTTGTACTAAATAACCCTGACTAAATGCACTTTTTCTTACACTGTCAGCAGACATGTAGAATACTTAAGTGTCCTGTAAAAAACACAGCGCTGACATGCAGGCGGCTTTACAGAGGAGGATTTGCCCAAACAGTCCCAGGAACAGTGTTGCTGTGTGTAATGGCGTCCAAATACTGACTGGGAGTGAGAGAGAGAGATATGCAGCTCCAGGGCGGGAACATTTACTCTAAGTGGCGCCCTGGGGAAGGGGCTAAAGGTCCAAGCCTTATCCCTCTGCTGGACTTCACCACCGGTACTGTGGGCTGCATAAAAATGGCTTTTGAGAGAAACTGACCTGTGCCCTTGCCCTGGTGGTCTAATGGGGTCCCTGTACTGCCACAGTGTCAACGCCAGCACGCGCGGCCCGCCTCCCACTGGCAGCGCCGGATCGTGATAAAGTGTGGGTCCCGCGAGCAGTACCCACTTACCTCCTCCCAAAGTGCGGCCACACGATCCAGGAGAGTTTCGGCCATGTGTGACTGACCAGAAGAAAACCGGATCCTCTGCTGTAGGTACTCGGCAACCAGGGCGTGGGAGTGTACAGCGCCACTGGGGGAGAGATGAAGCTGCAGCAGGAAATGTCTCCTGACATCTAACCTCTGCTGCAGCCCTTGTAGACTTCTTTTTTCAGCAAAAAAGCTTTTTTCTTAGGGCTGCTGGAGCAGCCCCCCTGTAACGTGCCTGCTATTGCAAGCACCGACTACAAAACTGAGCTCCTGTGCAGGGAGGCGGGGTTATAGAGGAGGCGGCGCTATGCATTCTGGGAACAGTCAAAGCTTTTGAGCCTGTTGGTGCCTCGGAACAAGATCTTACTCTACACCCCAATGTCTATCCTTGTGGAGTCCAGTGTACCCCGCAGCAGAAAAAAAAGATACGTTTTATACCCATAACAAGAGCAAATAAATCTGGCCTAAAAATAGATCCATGCCCAGTAACTTAGTCCCAGTTGGCACATGTTAAAGTAGGAAACAAACTCTGAGTGTCTGCAGCAGTCTTACTCCTTTAGCATATTACTTCGAGACAGAAGACAACTCCTCCGGGATTGGTTTAGGTAAAGTGTCATGAAGGGCTGTCAACAGGAGTGTCCCACTTTTTCAGAATAGCAGGGCCATCCTCGGGTGAAGGTATCACTGTGAAGGTGCCGTTTCGCATTACAATAAGCTTAGTAGGAAAGCCCCATTTGTATTATACATTTCCTTGGGTGGAATAGACGTCTTTTGGCCAGCATCACAGGAGAAATATCCAGAAATAGCTGCAGATTACCCAGGCACTCAGTTGTGGATGAGAAAGACAAAGCAGGCCGTAGAATTCATTCTATAATATGAAAAAAGTGGACCCTGAGCATAGTGTCCCTCGGTACTTGGATAGGGGCCTGTTTGGACTTTGGGAGTCTATGGATCCTATCAATAAGAAGGTCCACGGCAGAAGCCTTCAGTGAAAGTTTCTGAAAAGAAGACCGTGGCATAATCATAAAGCTCAGCATTTGAAGCAGAATCCGGAACGTCCATTATTCTGATATTATTTCTCCGAGACCTGTCTTCTAAATCAATGACTATATCACGACTAGAGACCGTGTCTTCCTGAAGGGTGTCGTGCTGAAATCAGATCTTTGTGAGATGCAACAATCTCTTTCATCTTAGTCTGTACGCGTGCCAATCTCACTGATACTGGACCTCAAAGCTTGAATGTTAGAGTTAAGTTCTGAGGTATTTCAGTCCTTAAATGTAGATAACATAGAATGTATAGAGCGTAGAGTAACAGGACCATCTAGAGTGTCCTAAGACGTCTTCAGCCATTACAGCTGGGCTGTGCATCTGACAAGAAGCAGATGATGTAGTGGTCTCAGAAGGACCACCTGAATTCGAGGTACCGAAGAGATGGGCAGGTGGGGCCAATTTGATACCTTTTAACCTTTTTTGGAGGCATGGTAAGCCGGCTACAAAGAGACTGACCTCTCAGAGATAGGAAAATACAAACAATCTATAAATAAAAGGAGCAGTAGTACGCTGTCAGGAGGTTACATCAAGATGACTCCGTTCAAAATGACATTCTTAGTCGGGGTGACGGGGGTATCCGAGCCAAAATTTCAAGTAAACATGATGTAATGCAACTCAAATAACACAGTAATGACCGAGAATTTCCAATAGAGGTCAGCGTGATCACAGACGTGAAGTACTCAGCACAGAGAGACACAAATGGCAAAATATGTGCTGAATTGAACATATATGTTTCTTTGTGCCCTTGAGAACGATCCCACTGTTATACATTATAGGTAGTAACAAAGTGGTCATTGTAAGACATAGTGGTTACCAGAAAAGGCCACTTAGGTTGTATGCAGTACTAACACTCTGCAGGGAGCACTTACAGTAGGTTGTAAGCAGTAGTAACGCTCTGCAGGGAGCACTAAGGTTGTATGCAGTAGTAACGCTCTGCAGGGGGAACTTAGGTTGGAAGAAAAAAAGGCATTTGGTTTCCCCCAGCACCCTGGATGATAACAGTAACCAGATATAAATCCCACATGATAATAGAATTCAGAGATCTTCATTACACATATTTGCACAAATGTGTGGTTAAGCCCCAATGCCGCATCAAGGCGTCTCTGTATATTTGGGGTCCCTAGCGCTATATCTAGGTGCAGGGTGTGGCACCCCAAAACACCAGCATAAGCCAGAAAGCCCAGCGTAGCACACCAGTGAAAAAATTATAGTGTTAATAAATTAGTATTTAGGAAGCCGAAGCTATAGAGGGGGTGATACAAACATGAAATGTAATTTAAATAGAGAAATAGTGTTAAAAAATTAATAAGTGAAAAGTGTTAATAGAATGTAAAGGTATGCCACACTAAGGCCATCCAGCTCAGCCAGTCTAATATTAACCAACAAGGAGCCACATGATAATGGCTCCTTACTACAATATGTCTAAGCTAAGAGCTACCTACCTTGGAGCAACCCCATAATGCTCCATGTGGCATGTCAGGGCCTGCACCTCCTCCTAATGCAGGAACCTCTCTACCTCTCACAACAGACATATATATTGGTAGATGCTCAATTAGCTTAGTGATATCATTCAGGTGCTCCCTTTCGAACACCTGAATGATATCACTTAGCTAATTGAGCATCTACCAATATATATGTCTGGAACTTAGGTTGTATGCAGTAGTAACGCTCTGCAGGGAGCACTTAGATTGTATGCAGTAGTAATGCTCTGCAGGGAGCACTTAGGTTGTATGCAGTAGTAACGCTCTGCAGGGAGCACTTAGATTGTATGCAGTAGTAACGCTCTGCAGGGAGCACTTAGGTTGTATGCAGTAGTAACGCTCTGCAGGGAGCACTTAGATTGTATGCAGTAGTAACGCTCTGCAGGGAGCACTTAGGTTGTATGCAGTAGTAACGCTCTGCAGGGAGCACTTAGATTGTATGCAGTAGTAACGCTCTGCAGGGAGCAGCTGTAAACCAGTTTTTTTTTCTGAGATCACAATCCCGTTGTGAAAGGATCTCATAAATTTGATAAATAAAACGTGTTTAAATCCGTTTTATATTTCACTTGCTTATATCAGTTATTACTCTACCCATATACCCATACATAGGTAGTGCTGGTATATAAATTTTCTCATACGTCCTAGAGGATGCTGGGGTCACCATTATAACCATGGGGTATAGATGGGATCTGCAGGAGACATGTGCACTTTAAGACTTTCAAAGGGTGTGAACTGGCTCCTCCCTCTATGTCCCTCCTGCAGACTCCAGTTTTAGAATTGTGCCCAGGCAGACTGGATGCACTACTGGGGAGCTCTACTGATTTTCTCTGAAAAGACTTATGTTAGGTTTTTTATTTTCAGGGAGATCTGCTGGTAACAGTCTCCCTTCTTCGTGGGACTTAGGGGAGAGAAGTATGACCCACTTCTAGTGAGTTCAATGGCTCTGCTTCTGGCTACAGGACACCATTAGCTCCTGAGGGTGCTGATAGCTGGGTACGCCTAGATGCTCACTCCCGCAGCCGGCCGTCACACCCCTTACAGAGCCAGAAGACAGGTGAGTAGTTGGGACTAACGATGGAGGTGTCTCTTTCATCACACGTGGATTACTTCCAAGTATCTCTTTTTTACATATATAAAAAAACAGCTTTTTAATACGTTTTCTGGTTTTTGTGACAGTCTTCAGGGCCTGGGAGGCACTGGTGGTGTTGGTGTTGAATAAATCTGGGTTCTTATACATATTAATTGTAACTGTTTCTGATTGTATAGGTGATTTAAGTGCCAATCTTGATAAAGGTCCGCATAAGGACCGAAACGTCGATGAAATACGGCATCAACAGTGAACCCGAATAAAAATATACTGAATTTACAAGTGACTTCAGAGACTAATTTCTGGGCGTGAGTGCACCTTCCACCTAGGTGGTTGTTGTGGTATATTGGTGGCCTCTCAGGTCATTAGGAGCACCCGCCGTCGTTATTACTTTTGATGAGAGTGCAGGATCTTCCAAGACTACATTTGTTCGAACTACTATACGCAGTTCCTACTTCCTGACACCCATCCAACATACCGGATTGGACTTCCTCACCGATCACCACCTTTATTTCCGGGAACCTTACATGTTTTGTTTGTCATGTTTAGTATGTTATTAATCTAATTGCTATACCTGTTTGAGTTTTCCAGTCTAAAGAGTGTTATGACTCAGAGCGGGGTATATTTGTTGGACGATGGCCTACTGGCCAAAGCTGAAACTGGTATAGTTTCATTTACGGATGAAGACACTGAAAAATTACTATTCGATAAATTAGAGTTTGAGGCCTTACCAGCCGAAACCCCTGTGGATTTGTTTTACAAAGTGCTTAAACACAGACAAAAAGAGGTTGATTTGACTTTACATGGTCAATTTTTGTCGGAATACCTCAGGAGAAAACAAATCCCCCGGGGTTTCCGTATCTCTAACGTTCCTACATTGGGTAGAAACAACCCTGTCTTCTGCAGCCGGTGGTGTGGAGTATTGAACAAATGTTCGCTTGACCTCATGACCCTGGTAGTGGAGGAAGTTGGCATTGAGTTAAAGAAATTATCTACTGAAGTGGATATTACCATCAAATCTCACACCACCGTGCTGCAGAATGACAAAACCCAAAATTGGATCGAACGTTTACAGACACAGGTGGACACTTATAAACGTGATCTAATTTCTTTCAAACGAAAAAAATTGTCCACTGTAACTAACGACTACCAAACGCATACTGTATACCGCTGGTTACTTGGAAACAATACTAGTGAACGTCAGAATAGACAATACACTAGGCGAAGGGCACAGCCGTTTGCCCATGAATTTGTTTCCTCCGCCTCTACCTCAGACACCGATTACTACGAAGGGAACAACGACTCCACTCGTTTTTTAGATCGAGGAGGAGAGGCCTCCTCTACCCGTTCCAGGGTTCTCAGAAGCGGCACAGACCACACCCGAGGAGAGGGGGGTACCAAGAGTAGAGGGAGGAGGAGACAGTAGGTGACAATGTCTTTAATCTATCTAGCGTAGAACTGAGTCCAGCGGAAACTAAACTTCTTGCCCGAGGTTTATCTTTCGTCCCCACATGCAGAATTAATTCATTCCAACAAACTATAGATCAGTATAAATTTGGCCGCTCCCTCCGTCTGCGGGAGTTCTTTGCTAACAAATCCACTAATAAAGAGATACCTCAATTCAGACCCAAATCGACATTCGATCCTCCATCCTCTAATCCCAGCATCAAAACCTATTTACGGTTAGTCCAAAGAGACTCTGAGAGCTCACCTCCCAAAAGGATGTTTGATAACCTGTCCATAGCCGAGAGGAAAGCATTAAAAACTTTAAAGGATTCTCCCCATATAGTCATCCGCCCGGCGGATAAGGGAGGAGCAATAGTCGTCCAAGATTGGACAGACTATGACATGGAGATCAACCGACAATTAGCAGATGACATGACCTATCAGAAATTAACCACCAATCCGGTTCCTAAAATTAAATCTAAAATCGATCAATTTCTGAAGTTAGGTTTTGAGCAGGGCTACATAAGTGAAGACACATTAAAATATTTGACCATCAATTCACCCAGGTGTCCTATCCTATACACTCTGCCTAAAATTCATAAGACATTAGTTCACCCTCCCGGCAGACCCATTATTGCTGCGGAAGGCTCTCTGTTACAGCCAATTGCTGTCTTTATTGACAGTATCCTACAGCCTTTGGTATTAAAAACTGATAGCTACTTAAAGGACACTGGGGATTTCCTCACACACCTACGGACATTTACCCATCTTAGTGAAGGCACTCTTCTGGCTACTATGGATGTGGGGTCCCTTTATACCGTTATACCACACCACTTAGGTTTGGATGTTATACGTCAATTTCTTTCCAACAGTCCCTGCAAAGATTACCCCACTGAGTTTGTGTTGGAACTGACCTCATTGGTTCTTACGTGCAACCACTTTATGTATAAAAATGATTATTTTCTTCAAATCGCCGGAACCGCGATGGGGTCCAATTTGGCCCCCGCCTACGCTAATCTGTTCATGGCGCACTATGAACATACGTACCTGTTACCTAGGTATGGGCATAAGATTGCCTTCTTTAAACGGTACATTGATGACGTCTTCTTGCTGTGGGAGGGTACCGAGTCTGAGTTTCTTGACATGGTGAACCAATTGAATGCTTTGGATAATCCTATCAAGTTCACATACACAGTATCGGCCACCAACATCACTTTCCTGGATGTCAGTATCACCAGAAATGGTGACCGACTGGACACCTCGTTGTACCGTAAACCCACGGACCGCAATCTGACCTTGCATGCAAGCAGCCATCACCCCCCAGCCCTCAAGAAAGGATTGCCCATATCCCAGTACCTCAGAGCCATGAGGATCAATTCCAACGCAGCACTCAAAGATCAACAATGTAACGAGATCACTTCTCGCTTTCTGGAGCGAGGGTACACCAGTAGTGTACTTACTCGCTGTCTTAATAAAGCGAACAGCATTTTTCATGGACAACAGGTTAAAAACCCCATTCGTAATAATCGGATGATTTGTTCCACTCAGTATGATGGTTCCACAAGTGCAACCAGAAAGGCCATACGGAAACATTGGCCAATAATAGCCACCGACAACAGTTTGCCTTTTCTTAAAACACCTGCTCCTATGGTTGCATACAAATGAGGGGCCAACCTAAAGCAATTACTAATGAGACCCACGATTTTCCCTGAACAGAACACATCTCAAATCCAGCTTATGCAAGCTAAACCTGGCAGTTTTTCTTGCGGGGGGTGCACAACGTGCAGATCTATGATCACCGGTCCTTTTTTGTATCACCCACACACAGGGAAAAAAATCTTCATCAGATATCATCTCCACTGTCGACTGGATCATGTCGTCTACCTTCTAAAGTGCCCATGTGGGTTATGTTATGTCGGACTAACTGCGCGTCCCTTTCGCGACAGGATGGCAAACCATCGGTCATCCATACACACGGCCCTCAATGTGGGCTTTTCTGACAAACCGGTAGCACGGCACTTTTTGTCAGTTAGACATCAAGTATCTGCCCTGAAGTGTCAGCTGATTGACTGGGTGCCGCCACCTGTTAGTGGAGGCGATCGCACCTTGTTACTTAAACAGAGGGAAAGCTTTTGGATACACAAACTCAATACAGTGTCACCAAGGGGCCTCAATGAGGCCAACCCCCTTAATATCTTTCTTTAGAATTTCATTTTGCCATAGTTGATTGGATATCTTGGAACACACCTTGTACGTTTCAGGGACATAGGGCATTGTGATGCAATCAGCATATACAGGCTGGGTCTTGATTTGTGTTTTATATGTTCTATGTTCTATGTTTTATTCTTTTCATTTATGTATGTTCTTTTTATGTATAGAGACTAAGAAAGTAAGGACAGTTATTTATACGTCCTTGCTTATGTGTTTTATATTTATTTTTCTGTTGTTTCCCGGAGCCTTCCCAGGTCCTATACTAGTCACGAGGGCTCACCAATTTCAATGACCACACCACCCACTATTCCCTTTTATTATTTAAAATCTTTTACTACATTATACCTATGTATTACTATAAAGATATTACACTCATATCAGTATTCAATATGCCTTTGTTGATCAGATATATGTTAGTTTTAGGGTGAGTTGTGGTCATCTGATTTGGTGCCCTCCTATCTGTCCTTTTTGACATTTTTGACATTTCACATTATGGATTATTATTTACATTTGCACTCTTTTTCTTCTGTGGTGACTGACAGGCTACACATAGGTTAATCCAGGATTATACGTGAGGTGACCTTCGGTATACCTCCGTGTCCCTGTGAGCTACGAGTGGACCTGTACATTGAAGATTCCACCTGGGGGAGTGTTCATTCTCTGTGAACGCCCCCCTCTAGGTTGTACACCTCCTTTAAACATTAGCCAGTGGATAAGCCTAATTACGGTTCTCTCCGCGAGTGGAACGCAGAGACTTCCGGCCAGCGCCACTTCCGCGGAATGGAACGCATGGAGTTCCGGTCGGTGGAACGCAAAAGACGCGTCTCCGGCAGTTGCCCTTCTAAATCGTTAAAATCCACTCATTTAAGTAGCCGTGCGTTAGCGATAGCCACTGCCTGTCCTGTGAACCCTGTAACGTTTTACCCAGTTGGTCTGAGTGAGTTATCTGAGAGGTGATCAGTTAATGAGAGACTGGGTTTATACTAATCTTCCTAATTGGCACTTCCTGTGGTTGATCCTTAAATAGTGCTCAGCTGAGGCTGAACTTTATGCAGCTTCCATTTGGCTCTGGACACTTGAGCAGTGAGTATGGTTCTCCTGCAGCTCCCTTCTGACACATGATTACGGTTGGTGATTATTTTTTCCTGTTGTGCCTCCTTACAGACTGAGTGTCTGACATATGCACAGAGCCCACAAGCTGCCATGAGCTATTTCTACATGTAACTAGGTATGATCTTTTCCAAAATGACGTTGTTAGTGTATTTTCTTATGGTGTAGTTACTCTGTTATTTATTTAATAGGAGACTATGCCTTGCAGCTTTCCCTACGTTATAGGCTTTTTAACTTCATTATGTGATCAGGCATGTTGCCAACTTTAAAGGCCATTCCACGCATCTGAGTGATCTGGCATGTCGTCCAGGTAATCATTTGCCTATCTAAACAGATAGTCCTAACGATGGAGGTGTCTCTTTCATCACACGTGGATTACTTCCAAGTATCTCTTTTTTACATATATAAAAAAACAGCTTTTTAATACGTTTTCTGGTTTTTGTGACAGTCTTCAGGGCCTGGGAGGCACTGGTGGTGTTGGTGTTGAATAAATCTGGGTTCTTATACATATTAATTGTAACTGTTTCTGATTGTATAGGTGATTTAAGTGCCAATCTTGATAAAGGTCCGCATAAGGACCGAAACGTCGATGAAATACGGCATCAACAGTGAACCCGAATAAAAATATACTGAATTTACAAGTGACTTCAGAGACTAATTTCTGGGCGTGAGTGCACCTTCCACCTAGGTGGTTGTTGTGGTATATTGGTGGCCTCTCAGGTCATTAGGAGCACCCGCCGTCGTTATTACTTTTGATGAGAGTGCAGGATCTTCCAAGACTATATATATATATATATATATATATATATATATATATATACTTCCATATGACCGGCACTCAGCTATACAAAAACATCCGCCCTGGTGCCTTCCGTGGTTGTGAACCGAAGATATATGTGCTGATCGGCGGCACTCCTAGGGAACTTTCGTAGAAGAAATAATGACAGAGACTGCGCCCTGAATCCACGGTAACGTTTCAGCTATATTTAGCTTTCGTCAGACCAAATGAGTACAATACAATATACAAACATTTATACCCCCCCTCCTCACCTCGTGTCAATTGTTCCCAACTGCAAAGCACCGGCGGGGGTGGATGACGTATTCCGTGTTCCGCTCTGAGTCAGAGTCCACACACCCCTTCTGCTCCGGTTACCTGACACCTCACCCTCTGTCACTCCTGGCCCGGCTTACAGTCGGGGGTGAATTCCGTCATCACGTTCTTCCCATGTATTACGCTCACCGTCACTGCCGTGCACTGGTTACCTAGGAAACCACAACAAAAACATATACATAGACATGAGTGAAAATAACATACCCCTTCATACCCAGTGGATTAAAAACCATAACCATGCATCCTATTTCTGGGGATTTAACTAAATTCATTTAATAACCACATGATTTTTACGTAGATTGAAATGTAATTATACCCCACTGTCAATGCATGGTTATTTAGTACATCAATGGACTGTTATAACCTGTAAGGTCCTCATTTATAACACCCTCCATTATAAAACACATCTCATACACTGATTTATCCATTTAATAATCAACTGTCATTATTATTATTATTGTCAGATTATTTCACCCACCAGTAGTATGTATATTGCAAAAAGCATTGGAGATATGATAAGAACCTTGAAGAACAACGCATGGCAATGATGAGTATACTCCAGAAGATTAAAATGGTTCCTCACCTGAGTGATGCCTATTGTGTGCAACAAGAGATGATTTATTTCTCAGAGTATGTAAATGGCTTCTCACCTGTGTGACTTCTGTGATGTGTAAGTAAATCACATCTTGTTAGACAACATTTCCCACACTCAGAGCAAGAAAATGGATTCTCACCTGTGTGACTTCTGAGATGTATAACAAGATTTGATTTGAGTGCAAAGCATTTCTCACACTCAGAGCAAGAAAATGGCTTCTCACCTGTGTGACTTCTCTCATGATTAATAAGATGTGATTTCTGTTTAAAACATTTCCCACACTCCGAGCAAGAAAATGGCTTCTCACCTGTGTGACTTTTCTGATGTACAACAAGATGTGATTTCCGTGCAAAACATTTCCCACACTCAGAGCAAGAAAATGGCTTCTCACCTGTGTGACTTCTCTGATGTCTAACAAGATCTGATTTGAGTGCAAAACATTTCCCACACTCAGAGCAAGAAAATGGCTTCTCACCTGTGTGACTTCTCTCATGATTAATAAGATGTGATTTCTGCGCAAAACATTTCCCACACTCCGAGCAAGAAAATGGCGTCTCACCTGTGTGACTTCTTTGATGTCTAACAAGATTGGATATGAGTGCAAAACATTTCCCACACTCAGAACATGGAAATAGATTCTCACCTGTGTGAGTTTGCTGATGTCTAAAAAGAACTGATTTCCGTGTAAAACATTTCCCACACTCAGAGCAAGAAAATGGCTTCTCACCTGTGTGACTTCTGTGATGTCTAACAAGAACTGATTTGAGTGCAAAACATTTCCCACACTCAGAGCAAGAAAATGGCTTCTCACCTGTGTGACTTTTCTGATGTATAACAAGATGTGATTTCCGTGCAAAACATTTCCCACACTCAGAGCAAGAAAATGGCCTATCGCCTGTGTGACTTTTCTGATGTATAACAAGATGTGATTTCCATGCAAAACATTTCCCACACTCAGAGCAAGAAAATGGCTTCTCACCTGTGTGACTTCTGTGATGTCTAACAAGAACTGATTTGAGTGCAAAACATTTCCCACACTCAGAGCAAGAAAATGGCTTCTCACCTGTGTGACTTTTCTGATGTATAACAAGATGTGATTTCCATGCAAAACATTTCCCACACTCAGAACATGGAAATGGCCTCTCCCTTGCCTTAGCTGGCTGATGGGTAATAAGCTTTGTGTTCTGTGTAAAACATTTGGCATCTATAGAACAGGGAAACACTGTATCTACTGTCAGAGCTGTAACAGATGCACCAATATCAGAGTGATCAGGAGAACATTTCCCAGGATCAGGG